>NC_045767.1:123454747-123757777 GCF_008692025.1 Phocoena sinus | reverse complement strand
TAACTAGTGAGAAAGGTTGTTATTTAAATTAACACAAGGGTTTTAGTAGAAAAAAGTTTAGTAAGTATAATTTGACTACATGAGGGATATGAAGCTAAAAAAGTATTCACCAAATAATTCAATTTGTGAGAAAATTTTAAGAAGCCTCAGATGCAGAGTTACATGATACAGAAAAAGTTTCCATTTAAGTTTTTAAGATGAAACTTTATTCCTCCTTATGAGCTTAGACATCCAATCTATAAAATTAGAATTGATGCACTAAATTTTAATAAGCTTCAGAAAAATCTTACAAGAAATTGTAATAGTGTTTTGTCTTAAAATAAACCATAAAGAACAGTGAAGTTTCATTAGCACATTGTTCAGGGAATCATAAAGAATTTCCAAATGAGAAAGAAAGTGTGAAAAAGAAAACTTAGGATTTGTGTCATTACAATATGAAAAAAAAACTGAAAACAAAGCCTTATTTAGGAGTTAACATTAGAAAGTTACTCAGAGTATTTGATTTTGAATCAAGAAAAATCTGTACTTTTAGCATTATGTAATATAAAGGCAAAAAATATATAAAACACTGCTGTCATTTTCTCCACTTTTGCCACACGGTAAAGAGATGAAAAAAGGCATCACTCTGAAGAGGGAAAACAGGAGTTTGTGCTACAGAATTACAAATGACATCATAATAGTGTACTCCAGGTAATAATGTTATACAATTGGTCCTTAGAATTAAGTCTTGAGAATTTAAGAACATTGAAACCTTAGCAATAGCTTTATACGTAAAGATTAAGTGTCTACTAAGAGCAGAGCACTGCTGAACACTGTGAAAGATACAAAGAAGAGGAAGTGCTATAGTTAACCAGGGTAAACTGATAAACTCTTGTCAGGGTCAAAATTACATCTTTGGCACTAGATTATACATCAGTATGGAGATAGTGTGGACACTGGAAACATTTACAACAAGCTATTTTAAATATTTCAGGCAACAATAGATTTCAAACTTCTAATAATCTGTGTCCTAGGATGAGGATAACTGCCTCTCATTGATTTGTTCCATGTGTATTCTTCACCTTCCATCCATCACAGACACAATGCTGGGGACAATGACTCTAGAAACCCTACAGTCTAGAGGCAGAGACAGATAAACACAACCAGCAAACACAACCTATATTCCCTATCCCCTGCATACACACATACATACAGACACAGAGAGGATCATTATTATCAAATGAGAAAAGTATTACAACAAAGATAAGCACAGAGCATTACAGTGTTATAAGAACCCTAGGAAAGAACAAACAGCTTCAGATAAGGGTGGGGAACCTCCATTTCTGCACAGGATCTAATAAGTTGCAGTTACCAATGCTCACGCTGCAACAACTAGTAAAATGAGTAAAACAGATAATTTGAAAAAGTCACATATTTTTTACAATATTAGAGTGCTGAGGAAACAGTAAAGAGTAGATAAACTAAAATACCTAAGTGATGAGTCTTTTCTCAACAGATAATCACCATCTGTTTTCCTCTCTAGGGGCATCTGATTCTGGGTGTGGTCTGAGGATCCAAGTAGGATCACTCAAAGTGACTTTACTGGAGTAAGGAGAAACCAGTAGACAATTCGATGGTCATGTGGAGTCAGTGTGATTGTTTAGAAACCAGAGAAATCACAGGTAAGTGTCCAGTTTTCCACATCAGGGGTGAATGGACAAGGATGGGGCTGGGCCTGAAGGGAAGAGTGAAATCTTTTCCATCTGGCTGTGTTTGTGAGGCAAATACTAAGAAGTGACAGTCCCATCACATATGCACATCTGACATATTTTGAAGCTTTCTGGGGCAAAACACGAAAGCTAACTCTCCCACAATCTTTCACAGCTAAGGAAACAAAAATCTACCAGGCTTTCAGTCAAAAGCTCATCAGGGCCATGTTCAAGGAGCGGGGATGAACCAATGGTAAACTGAGTGTTAACTCAAATTACAACCCAAGCCTGATCCTGCTCTGTCCTGGATGGGATTGAAGTGATTAATCTCACGGGTAAACCCTCCCTGTTGGCAAATAAATTATAGAGCTAAAGATTTTACAGTTGTGGGGCTTCCCTGGTGGCGCAGTGGCTGAGAGTCCGCCTACCGATGCAGAGGACACGGGTTCGTGCCCCGGTCGGGGAAGATCCCACATGCCGCAGAGCAGCTGGGCCTGTGAGCCATGGCCGCTGAGCCTGCGTGTCTGGAGCCTGTGCTCTGCAATGGGAGAGGCCACAACAGTGAGAGGCCCGCGTACCAAAAAAAAAAAAAAAAAAAAAAAACGGTTGTTTTATATACAAGGCCTGACATACAATAAAAAATTACTTGTTGTGCAAAGAGGCAGGAGATCGTGACCATCAGTCAGGACAAAAAGTAAACAATAGAAGTATATGAATACTTGATTCAGATACTGGAGTGATCAAAGAAGAATATTAAAATATCAGTATGTTATTAATCCTTAAGGAAAAGATTGAAAAATTTCATAGAAAGATAAAAAATTTCTCTAGGGAATTGGAATCTATAAAATAAGCATCAAGTAGGCATTTAAAAATTGTACAACCACAATATCTGAAATTTAAAGTTCACTGAATGAGGTTAATAGTAGATTGGAAGGAGAAGAAGACAGAATTAGTGAACTAAAAAACAGGTCAATAAAAAAATTTGTAAGCTGTAACATAGAAGGAGAAAAGCATGGAAGGAACAAAATAGAGTGCAAGAGACATAAGGGACAACATACAAAGGTCTAACATACTTGTAATTAGGCTACCCACAGGAAACGACAGGGAAGTTGTGGCAAAAGCAATCTTTGAACAGATAATGGCGAAGAATTTTCTAAAACTGATCATCGGTATCAACCCACATATTTCAGAAGATCATGGAACCATAAGCAGGGTAAATAGCATGAAGACCATAAGTAACCACATCAAGGTCAAGCTGATGAAATCCAAGGATTAAAATAAATTCTAAAAGGAGTAACAATAAGACCGATAGCCAACTTATCAATCGAAATATGGAAGTCAGTAGACAATGTGCTGAATTCTGAAGATTGAAAAAAGTTTCCAACCCAGATTTTAACCCAGTGAAAATACCCTTTAAAGATAAGGGTGCAATCAAAATATTTTCAGACAAAGAAAAGATAAGAGAATTAGTCACCAGCTGAGATAATCGGTTGCAATATAAAAAATACACAGGAGGGCTTCCCTGGTGGTGCAGTGGTTGAGAGTCCGCCTGCCAATGCAGGGGACACAGGTTCGTGACCCAGTCCGGGAAGATCCCACATGCCGCGGAGCGGCTGGGCCTGTGAGCCATGGCCGCTGAGCCTGCGCGTCTGGAGCCTGTGCTCCGCAACGGGAGAGGCCACAACAGTGAGAGGCCCGCGTACCGCAAAAAAAAAAATACACAGGAAGTTTCTCAGGCTGAAAGAAAAATGACCCCAGATGGAAAGATGAAACTGAAGGAAGGAATGAAGAGCCCTAGAAAAGGTGATTTTGTTGATGTATAGAAAAAATACTGACTTCTTAGAAGAACAATATTATTTGTGTCTTGTGGATGTACATCATAGAAAGAAACATGTCTGACAACAATAGTACAAAAGGTAAGAAGAGACTAAATGAAGCTAAAATAAGGTGTGGTTTCAGCATTTTTAGGAAGTGCTAAATAGCACTAGCTTAGGGAGACTAATAAATCATGGATGTATATTAAAATCTAGAGCATAAGCACTAAAAATGAACAAAAAAGAACCAGAAGAAACAATCAAATAAATTAGGTAATATAATTAAATATAATGGATATAAATATAATTAAAGTTTTTTATAAGAAAGAGGGAAGAGAGAAATAACAGCAAAAGTACATGAAAGAAATACAAAATATATAGCAAGATGGTAGGTTTAAATGCAAATATATTAGTAACTGCATAAAATCTAAAAGTACTGAAACTACAATTAAAAGACAGAGATGCTCAGAATAGGTTTAAAAACTGAGATAAAACATATGCGGTTTACAACAAATATGTTTAAAATATGAGAACACAGAAAAATGCACCATAAAAGAATGGAAAAAATATGCCACAAAATACTTATTAAAAGAAATAGGAAAAAAAAAAAAAGAAATAGGTGTGGCTATATTAATATCTGACTAAGAAGACTTGAAGGTAAAAATAATCACTAGAGATTAAAAAAGGGATAATTCATAATGATAAAATAACTTCAACAAGAAAATAATACAGTCCTTAGTTTCTGTTTAATGTTAACGAGATACAAAGTATATGAAGAAAATTTTAACAGAGGAATAAGGAGAAATACATATATCTACAATCATAGTAGGAGATTTTAACACACCTCTCTCAAGAACTAGTAGAATAAACAGACAAAAAAAACCAAATAAACCCAGTAACACAACTGAAAATTTGAACTACATAAGTAATCAGTTTGACCTAATTGGCATACATAGAACATTATGCACAGTACCTGCAGAAGAGAAATTATTTTCAACTGCACATAGAACACTGACAAAAATGTGTCATTAAAGGATCATTTGCCATAAATAGAGAGTAATCGTCAAAATACAAATACAAAGAAAACAAAGCAGTTATGCCATTCATGTGCATACCTTGTTAAGAAGTTTTTTTTTAAACCTGAGATTATATAAGGAACAACTTAAAAATTAACAAGTCATATAAGAAAATCAGATTTGCACTTTGCAAGGTTTAAACTGGCAATGGTTTGAATATTGGATGAGAAATATGCAAGACCAAAGATAGTGAGCCCATATAGCAGACCATTGTAGTAATCTAGATGGATAGTAAGAAGATTATGAACTGGGAAAGGAAGAGCAGGCATGGAAAAGATGATACAGATTTAGGAGACAGTGAAGTTAAAGAACTTCCAGGACTAAGTGACTGGCATCAATAACTAAGATAGGAATGAAGCAGATGTAAGGTTAGTGGTGAGATAGGTTCACTTGAGCTTGGAACATGCTGTCTTTGAGGCGCCAAGGAAATCCCCAGCTGGAACTGTTTAGTGTGAAATTCAATATGAAGCTGAAGCACTTGAGAAAAATGTGAAATGGATAAGCAGATTGGGATTTATCGGTAGCAATAGCCATGGCAGTGATTGGAGCATCTGAGAGGACTAAAGAAAGAGACTCAGAGGAAGGGAGGAGGATGGGAGGACAGAGGAAGAAAAAAAGAGGAAAAGGAAGAGAGGGAAAGAAAAAGAGGAAGGATAGAGGAGTGGATATAGAGGGGGAAGAGTAAGGAAGGGAGAGGGAAGAGTGTCCTCATGGTTTAAAAATATTGATAATAGCTGTCACTTATTGAGGACTAAGCATGCACCAGACATCATAATAGGCTCTTTAATAATTTTAAAAATAATTGATCCTTGCAACCCTATGAGGTAGATATGATTACCATCTTTACTTCAAAGAAAACAAAACTGAGTTTAGAGAGATTAAGTAACATGCCCAAAGTAATCCAGACATTAAATAGAAAAATAGGGACAATAAATCCAGATATTTCTGACAAGTTTCATGAAATCAAACACTACGCTACAGTGCCTACCGAGTCTATGTCACAAAGCTAAGTCAAAATAGAAAAAGTACCAACACAGAAGAAGTGGTCACAGTGGCCAATACTGGAAAAACAAATTCAATCCAACAAACAAATCTAAAGTAAGAAACTGTACTTCAAAACATGTTCTTTGGATTCTGCATTCAACAGTTCACTGCTGCTCCTGACAAAAACATTTGCCACTGGGTGGTAGAAGATAGACTACAATAAGTGGAGCATCATAAAAGGTAAGCAGATGAAGGCAATACATTTGGACCCTTCTTTAGAGCCTGGCCATGAAGAAAGGGAGACTGAGAGTAGTTAATGTGTCATGGAAGGAGGTCTTGTTTTTGGTCCAAATATCCTAGAGTCATGAATATACTGGATGCTGAAGGGAGTGTAAGCAGCTGGAAAGGTTAAAGAAATAGGAGGAAGATGACGACTGTATGAGGGACTGCTCTGAAGAAACAGGACAGAGGAGATTGATGTAAGTGTGAGAGCCATGGGAGACATGAAAGCTGTCCTCAAATTCAAGGAAAGATTTTCTTTTCACTGTGAAAGTGGATTCCCAAAGTGTCTATAAAAACAGGCATTGAAGAAATTCTTCCTGAGACTTCTATTTCTTATGGAGGAGAAAAAAGTGAGTTGCATTTTATTGGCAATAAAAATATTTTTCATACAGTATGTGATTTAGTATTATTTAAACTAATAGTAAACAAAACTTAATCACTTATATTTATCCTTATAATTTCTTAGCTTCAAGAATACAGGCTTTTATATACTTGAAGATACTATCTGTAGATATTTAAATAAAGGTTAAAGTTCCAGTTCTTCATGCCAGTTGGCTCAATTTTTTTTCCCAGCCCTCAATTACCTTGTACTTTTTATCACCTTTATTACTACCAACAATTATATACACAGTCAAGTCTGCATTTCTTTGCAGAGAAGTTATAGCTTCTCTCTCCCAAACATATTACCCTGCAAAGTCTTGTTTAAGAGATATTATGTACGTGTATATGTATGTGTGTGTGTGTGTATGTATATTACACATATTCATCTTAATCAATGTGTTCTCTTTTATTAGGATGACTGAGGATGGAGCAAGGCTGGGGAAAACAGTCACTAACTGGAACGTCTTACCTGAAAGTTTATAAAATGTTATGAATAGAAACACTGAAACATTGTTTTTTAAAACATTCATGGATCTTTAAGATCAAGGTCTCAGTGAAATCAACCTAAGTGCAAAATAATCAGACCTTTGGACAGAACCAAAAATGAATGTGGAACATGATCTGCTTAAGGCGAGTGTGAGGCATGACTAATAAGTGCTATGAAGATATACAGTCATAATTAAGTGAACGACAAATCTGTTTTGTTGTGCTATGGAACGCTTTCGGAGATGAAAACCTTACTTATGGGAATTTACACGACTGTAAATCATTACCTTAGTAAATCTATGAGTTTGCATTATTATAAGTAGTTATGGATATTACAAGCAAGCTATTTTCCCTTCTGGCTTTTCAGATTTAGGGTTTTGTATTCAGAAATGTATACCCATTTGGGACACAGCGTTCTGGAATTTTTAACAAGATATAAAATTTCATTTTCACAGAAAGATGGCCTCATTGTAAAGGCCACATATCAAGTAAATGAGAAAAGACATGTACATGTGTTTGTGGGTGCTTAGAGGGGAAAAGCAGAAAAGGGAATTGAAAGAAGAAACAACTGGAAAATAATCACCCCATAAAAAGTCAACCACTGTCTCCAGAGTAGTAAATTATAAGTTGAGGGAGCAATTTGAAACAGGAAGTTAGGAAAGAATGCACAGTTTGTAAAGTTAAAATATTGTAAAGTTGGAGTAAGGAATTTTAAAGTAATTTTAATGTATGGAAAAGTTTGGGAACTATGCCATATTGTTTTTCTTCACTTCTAAAAAAAGTACTGTAATACTGAGTATAAAATTCCCTATGAATTCAGCCTGTAATTATATGTTAGAAAAATATTCTTATTTCCTTTATAAATGAAAACTTTATATATATATGCACATATTTTTATTGAAATCTAACTTTAAAATTTTATGTTGAATATTTCTTATATTTTGTTCTGATATTGCAATACTGTATTTCCAGTCTGATTAAAGAAATTGTATCAAAAAGTCACTATATTTTCAACTACTTAATGCAAACCAGGAAAAAGCATGAAGATGGAATGAAGAGTGGAGGAAAGAAATAAAAAATAAATGAAGTCATCTCTTTTTCCCAAAACTGTTCTCAAACACACCCTGGGAAATTTCAAAGCTCTTTAGAGTCTTCCTGAAATTCCTCCTTCCTTGTCACTTGCAATGGAATAAAACCCATGAGCTATGATGCTGCTTGTTACTTAGCTCAGCTCATTCTCCACTGAAAAAGTACTTCTAGATTCATTCAAAATAGCAATTTATTTGCAGTCACTTTTGTATGGTTTAGCCATGAATCTCAATCAGAGTTACAAATTTTAGGGTTAAACAGAAACTTTCAAATACTCTAACGGAACTCATTTGTTTTATGTGCAAATTTGAATGTCAATTCCAGTGAAATGTACTATAGTACACTGTTTTTCCTTTCAACAACTATCCATATGGAGCAAGTTTTGGAAAATCTGAGACATATGTTCATCTTACTTGAATTATCCTTTGCGCCATTCTTATGACACTTATAAAAAAAACTGCCTTATATTAAAATGATATGGTTTGGCCCTTGAGGGAGCACACATTCTTTTATATAAAATTCTAACTGGGCTCCCAGTTTGTGCTATATATTGGGCTTAGTCCTGGAAGCCAGAATGATAAGCATGATGGGGATGGCCCCTGTTCTAAGGGAGCCCCCTAAAAGAGAGGCGGACTCAGCCCAAACAACAATATAGTGTTATAAGTATCTCTGACTCATGTATAGAAAAACAATACATTTTAATCTAAAATGCAACGTAAAGTGTATTAAGTCATAAAGTACATTAGGCTTGGAACTTTGTATACTCTTAGTTTTTAAATATACTTTTTCAGTTTTAAAAACCAACACATAACTATATTTATATTGATTACATTATTCCTCATAAATTTATATTTATGAAGTTTGTTTCACATTTCAAATATTTTTCTCTTCAATCTCTTCTAGGTGTCAAAAAGCTATTAGCTTGACAAACCACTTTACCACATCCATTTCTATTAACCACAAAACAATAACTTATGAGATTTGACCTGTGATTAAATTGCAGTTTAAATGTTAACAACTGAATTAATTTTAACACGCTGCTACCTTGTTAGTTTTGCTCTTTGAAGTTTTCTATTGCTACTTTAACATAAAGCACGTCAACTATATTGTCTTTATAGATTGTTCTCTTATTCAAAGGGCTATTACTCATTTACTAAAAATAAGGTGAATAATAGAACAAGGCTTTCTGAACTATATATCAAGGAGAAAGTTTTATAGCCTTAGTATTGCTTACAAATCAATTCCTTAGAGTTGGCCTGCCATTAGCAGCTTTTAAGACTGCCTAGAGCTGTGTCATTCACTGCTATTTTGACACATTAATGCACTAATGGTATGTGCAGGCTGACATAACTTCTCTCAAGTTCTATTACAATAATTATCAAGACCCTTCTATGAGACATGCAAAGTTAAGCAAGGTGACAAAGAGTATGTAAATACTCAAGTATTTCTGGAGCATTCATTTTAAAATGACAGTGAATAATTAAGAGACTATAAAAACACAGAGATAAGAACTGTCGGCTGAGAACCTTGTCAGAGGAAACAAACCATGAATAAAAGAGACAGTCACTTAGAAATGATGGCAGGTACACTTAAGTATTCATTTTCATTTTATAAAATAAGGTTAAAAGTTATGACATGATAACACAAATCACATATTAAAACCCTATGAGTTATTGGTAGTTTAATTAAATGAATATACACTAAGGAGCACATAATATAGTAAAAATGGAACTGTCAAAAATTATTTCACATTTCATGGGAAGGTGGACACCATTCTTCCATGAAAAAACAAAAGCATTAATATAAACTAGTAAATAAAACACACACAGGAGGAAAAACATTGATGATAAAGTACTTAATAATCTACCTTCTGTTGTCTCCCTCTTTCATTTTATCATATCACAGGCTAAAATAACAAAATTCCTCCATATAACCTCCCTGTTAGTTACTTCTGTCAAAAATATTAAACACCTTCCTATTATTTATCTTATCACATTAAAACAAAATTTTCATCATCCTGGCTCCCTACAAGCTCATTCTCATCAACCTTATTTTTTACCTCCAATCTGATGCCAATGTGAGGGAATGACATCAAAATCTTTTAATAGAATTGCTTTTCATCCTCCCCTTTTTCTTGTCCTGAATGGCCCAGCTATTTGTAGAAACGTGATGCCCTAAGGGACAGTGGAACCAAAAATAGAGACATCAAATCCCTCATTTTCAAAACATTAAAAGCAGCAAACAAATAAAAATGGTGGTTTAGCCTTAAGACAGGAGAATTAAAAATAATAAGAACTGCAGAGTTATTAGTACAGAGATAAGAAATTAGAAGGTGAAAGAGTTGGAGAAGTGAGAGGCTTAGAACCAGGACTAAAATACAGGATGTAGTTGCTCTCTTCCCTTGCTTTCCCTGGGAGGTATCAAGGTCTGGAAAGTTCTCCAGAATTCCATGCCAAAGAAAACAGAATTGAGGTAACTATGAAAGGAGATTGGTGTAGAAAAGCCCACTGACACTCTCATAATGCCACCGAGGTATAGAAGGGTAGCTGAATTTCCCATATTGTGAAAGGATTAAAAAAGAAAAGAAAGAAACATAGAGCCAGCAGACACTGAGGAGCATTTGTTGTCATAACGCAGGATGTTGCAGAGATAAGTGGGATCAAATGTAGATGCAGGCACCTCTGCAAATGCCTGCACAGAGGGAAGATCCCAGGCAGGAATGTACTAACTCAGGAAGGAGATTATCACTCAGAAAAGAAGATGACATTAAAGCAAATATCGCCTTGCATCTCTAGCCAGGACACTACACAGCTAGGAATTTATATTATTCCTGAAAGAATGAGAGAAGAGAAAAAGGGAGAAGTGGAGAGAAGGAAAGAGAAAAAGAAGTGGAGAAAGGAGGAGGGATGGGTAGATCTCAAAATAAACTAGTTGAGAGATCAGAATGTCAGAGTTTAATTCCCACTTCTACCTCATTTGCTGTGTAACTTTGAGCAAGTTACCGCATCTTTCTGTGCCTCAGTGTCCTTATCTGCAAAACTCGGATATCAGTAGTACCTAACTCACAGAGATGCTATAAAATGAAATGAATCAATACATATGCAGAGCTTAAAAAGAATAAAAGTAAAGCTTTTAAACAAGTGGAGAGGATATTCTGATAAGCAATAGAATAATTATGGCATGTCCAGGGAACAAGTAAAAGACAGTTGGCTAAAGTGGAATAACTGTACAGAGGAAAAAGGAGCTGAGTATGGAGCACTAGATATGAACTAAGTATAAAAAGGCAGGACAAGGACTTGGGCCTAGCTCTTGTGTTCTACATGCACAGCGTCTAGTATAAGTAGGTATGTGATTGATGCATGAAAAAATGGACAGTGGGGAGTCAATGAAGGCCTTTAAATTGGAGGATATATGTATAAAGCACTAGATTCTAGAAGAGCAATCTTGCAAAGTTAGATTGAGAATAAGAGATGAACTAGAAAGAAGCAAATATGACAGAAGATAAACATATTTTCATAATAATACACTAAGAACATTGACATGGATAGTGACAGTGAAAATCAAATGGAATTTATTAGAAATCTAAATCAGAAAAAATATATAACAAAATGATAATGCTATGAAAATCATAATCCCCAAATACTGTGACTTCCATAGATTAAAAAGAAAAGAAAGACATTAAAAATGCCAGCTGTCTTTTACTTGTTTCCTGGACATGCCATAATGCCAATGCTCCTCTGTTACACCACTCAGGATAATTATCCAGAACTGACAAATCTGTAAGTCAGCATTCAGAAGTACATTTTGGACACCATGAAATAAACATGACAGTGAAACTGGAATTAACAACAAAATCAAAGATCCATTATTTTACATTATTTAATTATCTTTCGAAGGGTTTTGAAAAATTAAACTAGAAGTTCATCTTCAACACACATATGCTCTAATTTGTTCAGAAAGAATTTTACAACAAAGATTATATTTAAAATTTGAACTAATATTAGCATGCATGCATAAGTGGGCTAGAATAGAATCCTGAAGTTAAACAGGATGAATTGAAAGTAACTTTAAAGAAAAGTATTTTACATAGTCAAATTTAATTTGTCATTAAAAATGTCAAAAACAATCTAGTCCAAGTATATTTTATTAAAAACATTTGTTGTAATGGAATATCTACCAGTACTAGTAAACACCAGAGTTAGTTACCTTTTCAATCTAAAGCCTGAAATTTGCTGTCTCCTATAATCAGAGAATTTTTTTTTCCCCCCAGAGGATATAATTTTTTTTAAACCTACATCCATGAGAGGAAAAATAGTAAAACCTAATAATCACAGATATCTAATTAATTGAATAATGTTCACACAAATGTTTAGTTTGATACATTAGACTGCTTTTTAATAATCTGATGCTACAACTAAAATAGGAAAAGAGTATTAGTATTAAAACACATACTTATAGAATTGCTAGTACTATATAGTTTTCAAGTTTTTCTTCTATTGAGGAATAAAAATAAAAGCTGTGCATAAACTTTACTAGGCTTCTTATAGTATATAATTTAGGAGATTTTTAATAGGTTTTTAAGCTTTTATAATTTCAAGTAGTTAAAAATTTCCCAATTCTCAGTTTTACAATGGAATCTGGTGGAAAATCAAACAATTGTATAGTAAATTTTGTTGGACTTAATTTTTCCACTCTGCAATTAATATACATTTAGCTATTTAAATTAAATATGTTACCATAAAAGCTATTAATATATACTTAATTTAGGGGTCACTAGTGAGACTTAAATCATTTATAATGACACAAATTTTACTAGAGAAACTTGACAAACATCCTGTAGGTGATGTTCAGTCTTTGTATAATCTTAAGTAATATTCTTAGAGAAAAGAGATGATTTAAACACACACACACACACACACACACAAACACAGATTCTAGTGAGTTGTCCTACAGATGGACAATGGAAAGCTTTAAATTAGACTGCCAGAAGTTTTGGTTGGACAGTTGAAGAATAAATAAAATACTGGTACGGCCTGAAGGGGTTTTAAGTTTAAAAACAATTGTTGACTATGTATACTGAATAATTTAAACAATCTTATGACTCAAGACAGATGTGTGGAATAATCATTTATAAGTCCTTTCAGCTATGATATTACAATTTTAATTTCTTGAAATACCATATACTCTTGTACCACCTAGATGTTTGTCACATGTGAATGGAAGAGTTTCCTCCACTACAGTGAGTAGCTCCTTAAAGAAGCCAGCTAGTCAAACAATTTAAAATGTCACACTGCTTTAAAGTTACAAGTTTAATGTAATGCAAAGCATTTTTATCCGCTGTATAAATAGCACATGGTATTTGACATTTTCCTACTATTTTATGGCTTTAGATATGTAACGTGAAATTTTCAAAAAAAAATTTGGTTCACTATTCTTAGAAAAGTGGAAAGAGTACACAGAAGTTTTGGTAAAAGGTAGATTTGGATTGTAATATAACCTCTGTTACATACTGGCTGGATACAGGTTTTAAACACAGTCTCATTTTCAACACCTATGAAAAGAGAGGCCATAACTACACTTCCTAGGGTAGTTATAAAGATTAAGTAAAATAATTAATACATAAAGGCCTAGAAAGCACACGATAGATGGTCAATAAATACGAGTTATGAGTTCTCTTATTTTAATACATACCTCCCAAATCACTTCAAGATGGGGATATATAAGTTATAATTTGTGTTTATAAGCAAATTCATAATAGTAAAGGGTGAATGGACAGTCAAAAATTGTTTATTAGGATAGTTTCAAGATGGCGGAGGAGTAAGACGTGGAGATCACCTTCCTCCCCTAAAGCACATCAAAAATACATCTACATGTAGAACAGCTCCTAGCAAACACCTACTGAATGCTGGCAGAAGACCGCAGACTTCCCAAAAGGCAAGAAACACCCCACGTACCTGGGTAGGGCAAAAGAAAAAATGAAGAACAGAGACAAAAGAATAGGGACAGAGCTGCACCAGTGGGAGGGAACTGTGAAGGAGGAAAAGTTTTCACACACTAGGAAGCCCCTTCACTGGTGGAGACGGGGGCTGGGGGGGAGCTTCGGAGCCATGGAGGAGAGCACAGCAACAGTGGTGCAGAGGGCAAAGCAGAGAAATTCCCGCACAGAGGATCACTGCCGACCAGCACTCACCAGCCCGAGAGGGTTGTCTGCTCACCCGCCAGGGCAGGTTGGGGCTGGGAGCTGAGGCTCAGGCTTTGGAGGTCAGACCCCAGGGAGAGGACTGGGGTTGGCTGTGTGATCACAGCCTGAACGGGGCTAGTGCGCCACAGCTAGCTGGTAGGGAGTCCGGGAAAAAAATCTGGAACTGCCTAAGAGGCAAGAGACCATTGTTTCAGGGTGCACAAAGAGAGGGGATTCAGAGCACCGCCTAAAGGAGCTTCAGAGACAGGCACGAGCTGCAACTATCAGTGCAGACACCAGAGACGGGCATGAGACGATAAGGTTGCTACTGCAGCCACCAAGAAGCCTATGTGCAAGCACAGGTCACTATCCACACCTCCCCTACTGCGAGCCTGTGCAGCCTGCCACTGCCAGGGTCCTGTGATCCAGGGACAACTTTCCCGGGAGAACACACGTCATGCCTCAGGCTGTTGCAACGTTACGCCAGCCTCTGCCACCGCAGGCTCACCCCACATTCTGTACCCTTCTCTCCCCCTGGACTGAGTGAGCCAGAGCCCCCTAATCAGCTGCTACTTTACCCCATCCTGTCTGGGAAGAGAACAGATGCTCTCAGGCAATGTGTATGCAAAGGTGGGGCCAAAACCAAAGCTGGAGCCCAGGAGCTCTGTGAACAAAGAAGAGAAAGAGAAATCTCTCCCAGCAGCCTCAGGAGCAGCACATTAAATCTCCACAATCCACTTGATGTACCCTGCATCTCTGGAATATTTGAATAGACAACAAATCATCCCAAATTGAGGTGGTGGACTTTGGGAGCAAATGTAGACTTAGAGTTTGCTGTATGCAACTCACTGGTTTCTGGTTTTAAGTTTATCTTAGTTTAGTATTTAGACTTTGTTGTCATTCGTAGATTTGTTTATTGATTTGGTTGCTCTCTTCCTTTTTTTAATATATATATTTTTTTCCTTTTTCTCTTTTTGTAAGTGTGTATGTGTATGTTTCTTTGTGAGACTTTGTCTGTATAGCTTTGCTTTTACCATTTGTCCTAGTTTTCTGTCTGTCCGTTTTTTGTTTTGTTTTGTTTTGTTTTCTTTTGTGTTTCTCTGTATACTTTTTAGTGTCTGTTTTCATTGGTGGATTTGTTTTTTGGTCCGGTTACTCTCTCCTTTCTTTTTTTAAAATTTTTTTATTACTTTTTAATTCTTAAATTTTTTATTTCAATAACTTTATTTCTTTTTATTTTATTTTTTTCTTCCTTTCTTTCTTATTTCTCCCATTTCTTCTGAGCTGGGTGGCTGACAGGGTCTTCGTGCTCTGGCGGGGTATCAGGCCTCTGCCTCTGAGGTGGGAGAGCCAAGTTCAGGACACAGGTCCACCAGAGACTTCCCAGATCCACATAATAAAAAATGGTGAAAGCTCTCCCAGAGGTCTCCATCTCAATGCTAAACCCAGCTCCGCTCAACAAACAGCAAGCTACAGTGCTGGACACCCTATGCCAAACAACTAGCAAGAAAGGACCACAACCCCACCAATTAGCAAAAAGGCTGCTTAAATCATAATAAGTACACAGACACCCCAAAACATACCACCGAATGCGGTCCTGCCCACCAGAAAGACAAGATCCAGCCTCATCCAACAGAACACAGGCACAAGTCCCCTCCACCAGGAAGCCTACACAACCCACTGAACCAACCTTAGCCACTGGATGTAGACAGCAAAAACAATGGGAGCTACAAACCTGCAGTCTGCCAAAAGGAGATCACAAACACAGTAAGTTAAGTAAAATGAGAAGACAGAGAAACACACAGATGAAGGAGCAAGGCAAAAACCCACCAGACCAAACAAATGAAGAGGAAATAGGCAGTCTACCTGAAAAAGAATTGAGTAATGATGGTAAAGATGATTCAAAATCTTGGAAATAGAGTGGAGAAAATACAAGAAACATTTAACAAGGACCTACAAGACCTAAAGAGCAAACAAGCCATGATGAAAAACACAATAAGTGCAATTAAAAATTCTCTAGAAGGAATCAATAGCAGAATAAATGAGGCAGAAGAACGGATAAGTGACCTGGAAGATAAAATAGTGGAAATAACTATGGCAGAGCAGAAGAAAGAAAAAAGAAAGAAAAGAATGGAGGACAGTCTCAGAGAACTCTGTGAGAACACTAAATGCACCAACATTCAAATTACACTGGTCCCACAAGAAAAAGAGAAAAAGAAAGGCACTGAGAAAATATTTGAAGAGATTATAGTTGAAAACTTCCCTAATGTGGGAAAGGAAATAGTCAATCAAGTCCAGGAAGCACAGAGAGTCCCATACAAGATAAATCCAAGGAGAAACACGCCAAGACACATAGCAATCAAATTATCAAAAATTAAATACAAAGAAAAAATATCAAAAGCAGCAAGGGAAAAGCAACAAATAATATACAAGGGAATCCCCTTAAGGTTAACAACTGATCTTTCAGCAGAAACTCTGCAAGCCAGAAGGGAGTGGCAGGACATATTTAAAGTGATGAAAGTGAAAAACTTACAACCAAGATTACTCTACCCAGCAAGGAGCTCATTCAGATATGATGGAGAAATTAAAACGTTTACAGACAAGCAAAAGTTAAGGAATTCAGCACCAGCAAACCAGCTTTACAGCAAACGCTAAAGGAACTCCTCTAGGTAGGAAACACAAGAGAAGAAAAAGACCTACAATAACAAACCCAAAACAATTAAGAAACTGGTAATAGAAACATACATATCAATAATTACCTTAAATGTAAATGGATTAAATCCTCCCACCAAAAGACTTAGACTGGCTGAACGGATACAAAAACAAGACCAGTATATATGCTGTCTACAGGAGACCCACTTCAGACCTAGGGACGTATACACTGAAAGTGAGGGGATGGAAAAAGATATTCCACGCAAATGGAAATCAAAGGAAGCCTGGAGTAGTCATTCTCATATCAGACAAAATAGACTTTAAAACAAAGATGAATACAAGAGACAAAGAAGGGCAGTATTTAATGATCAAGGGATCGATCCAAGAAGAAGACAAAACAATTGTAAATATATATGCACCCAACACAGGAGCACCTCAGTACATAAGGCAACTGCTAACTGCCATAAAAGGGAAAATCGACAGTAACACAATCATAGTAGGGTACTTTCACATCCCACTTTCACCAATGGACAGATCATCCAAAATGAAAATAAATAAGGAAACAGAAGCTTTAAATGACACAATAGACCAGATAGATTTAATTGATATTGATAGGACATTCCATCCAGAAACAGCAGATTACACTTTCTTCTCAAGTGCTCATGGAATAGTCTCCAGGATAGATCATATCTTGGGTCACAAATCAAGCCTTGGTAAATTTAAGAAAACTGAAGTCATATCAAGTAACTTTTCCAACAACAATGCTATGAACCTAGATATCAATTACAGAAAAAAATGTGTAAAAAATACAAACACATGGAGGCTAAACAATACACTACTAAGTAACCAAGAGATCACTGAGGAAAACAAAGAGGAAATCAAAAAATACCTAGAAACAAATGAGAATGAAAACACATGGCCAAAAACCTATTGGGTGCAGCAAAAGTAGTTCTCAGAGGGAAATATATAGCAATTGAAACCTACCTCAAGAAACGAGAAAAATCTTAAATAAACAACCTAACCTTACACCTAAAGCAATTACAGAAAGAAGAACAAAAACACTCCAAAGTTAGCAGAAGGAAAGAAATCATAAATATCAGAACAGAAATAAATGAAAAAGAAATGAAGGAAACAATAGGAAAGATCAATAAACTTAAAAGCTGGTTCTTTGAGAAGATAAACAAAATTGATAAACCACTAGCCAGACTCATCAAGAAGAAAAGGTAGAAGGCTCAAATCAATAGAATTAGAAATGAAAAAGAGGAAGTAACAACTGACACTGCAGAAATACAAAGGATCATGAGAGATTACTACAAGCAGCTATATGCCAATAAAATGGACAACCTGGAAGAAATGGACAAATTCTTAGAGAAGCACATCCTTCTGAGACTGAACCAGGAAGAAATAGAAAATATAAACAGACCAATGAAATTGAGACTGTGATTAAAAGTCTTCCAACAAACAAAAGTCCAGAACTAGATGGATTCACAGGCAAATTCTACCAGACATGTAGAGAAGAGCTAACATCTATCCTTCTCAAATTCTTCCAAAATATAGCAAAGGGAGGAACACTCCCAAACTCATTCTACGAGGCCACCACCACCCTGATACCAAAGCCAGAGAAAGATGTCATAAAAAAAGAAAACTACAGACCAATATCACTGATGAACATAGATGCAAATATCCTCAATAAAATACTAGCAAACAGAATCCAACAGCACATTAAAAGGATCATACACCACGATCAAGTGGGGTTTATCCCAGGAATTCAAGGATTCTTCAAAATACGCAAATAAATCAATGTGATACACCATACTAACAAACTGAAGGATAAAAACGATATGATCATCTCCATAGATGCAGAAAAAGCTTTTGACAAAATTCAACACCCATTTATGAGAAAAACTCTCCAGAAAGTAGGCACAGAGGGAACTTACCTCAACATAATAAAGGCAATATATGACAAACCCACAGTCAACATTGTTCTCAATGGTGAAAAACTGAAACCCTTGCTACTAAGATCAAGAACAAGACAAGGTTGCCCACTCTCACCACTCTTATTCAACATAGTTTTGGAAGTTTTAGCCACAGCAATCAGAGAAGAAAAAGAAATTAAAGGAATCCAAATCGGAAAAGAAGAAATAAAACTGTCACTGTTTGCAGATGACATGATAGTTTATATAGAGAATCCCAAAGATGCTACCAGGAAAGTACTGGAGCTAATCAATAAATGTGGTAAAGTAGCAGGATATAAAATTAATGCACAGAAATCTCTTGCATTCCTAGACACTAATGATAAAAAATCTGAATGAAAAATTATGGAAACACCCCCATTTACCATTGCAACAAAAAGAATAAAATACCTAGGAATAAACCTACCTAGGGAGACAAAAGACCTGTATGCAGAAAACTATAAGGCACTGATGAAAGAAATTAAAGATGATACAAACAGATGGAGAGATATACCATGTCTTGGAATTGAAGAATCAATATTGTGAAAATGACTATACTACACAAAGCAATCTACAGATTCAATGTAATCCCTATCAAACTACCAATGGCATTTTTCACAGAAATAGAACAAAAAATTTCACAATTTGTATGGAAACACAAAAGATCCCGAATAGCCAAAGCAAACTTGAGAAGGAAAAACGGAGCTGAAGGAATCAGGCTCCTGGAGTTCAGATTATACTACAAAGTTACAGTAATCAAGACAGTATGGTGCTGTCACAAAAACAGAAATATACATCAATGCAACAGGATAGAAAGCCCAGAGATAAACCCACACACATATGGTCACCTTGTCTTTATCTTTGATAAAGGAGGCAAGAATATACAATGGAGAAAAGACAGCCTCTCCAATAAGTGGTGCTGGGGAAACTAGACAGCTACATGTAAAAGAATGAAATTAGAACACTCCCTAACACCATACACAAAATAAACTCAAAATGGATTAAAGACCTAAATGTAAGGCCAGACACTATAAAATTCTTAGAGAAAAAATAGGTGGAACACCCCATGACATAAATCACAGCAAGATCCTTTTTGACCCACCTCCTAGAGAAATGGAAATAAAAATATACAATTGCGACCTAATGAAACTTAAAAGCTTTCACATAGCAAAGGAAACCATAAACAAGACAAAAAGACAACCCTCAGAATGGGAGAAACTATTTGCAAATGAATCAACTGACAAAGGATTAATCTCCAAAATATATATATGAGCAACTCATGCAGCTCAATATCAAGAAAACAAACAACCCAATCCAAAACTGGGCAGAAGACCTAAATAGACATTTCTCCAAAGAGATATACAGATTGCCAACAAACACATGAAAGGATGCTCAACATAACTAATCATTAGAGAAATGCAAATAAAAACTACGAGGTAGCACCTCACACTGGTCAGAATGGCCATCAACAAAAAATCTACAAACAATAAATGCTGGAGAGGGTGTGGAGAAAGGGGAACCCTCTTGCACTGTTTGTGGGAATGTAAATTGATCCAGCCACTAAGCAGAACAGTATGGAGGTACCTTAAACAACTAAAAACAGAATTACCATACGACCAGCAATCCGATTACTGAGAAAATCATGATTCAAAAAGAGTCATGTACCACAATGTTCATTGCAGGTCTATTTACAAAAGCCAGGACATGGGAGCACCCTAAGTGTCTACCGACAGATGAATGGATAAAGAAGATGTGGCACACACATACAATGGAATATTAGTCATAAAAAGAAACGAAATTGAGTTATTTGTAGTGAGCTGGATGGACCTAGAGTCTGTCATACAGAGCGAAGTAAGTTAGAAAGAGAAAAATGAATACCGTATGCTAACACATACATATGGGAAAAAAATGGTTCTGAAGAACCTAGGGGCAGGATAGGAATAAAGACACAGACAATGAGAATGGACTTGAGGACATGGGGAGGGGGGAAGGGTAAGTTGGGACAAAGTGAGAGAGTGGTATGTACATATATACACTACCAAATGTAAAATAGCTAGTGGGAAGCAGCCACATAGCACAGGGAGATCAGCTCGGTGCTTTGTGTCCACCTAGAAGGGTGAGATAGAGAGCATGGGAGGGAGATGCAAGAGGGAGGAGATGTGGGGATATATGTTTATGTATAGCTGATTCACTTTGTTATACAGCAGAAACTAACACCCCATTGTAAAGCAATTATACTCCAATAAAGATGTTAAAAAAATTGTTTATGAGTCTTGACAATCTTCAAAGGTATGATTATTTATCAGAAAAAATGTGTATTATTAGGTAACAATATAGTTAATATGTAATTATTTGTCTTTCTACCAGATTCCACTGTAAAATTGGAAAGCCTGGGAAAATATTGTCTAACATCACGGAAAAAAATGTATTGGTCAGTAAGTATATCTTCTGTAGGCTGAGGTAATTCTCCTATAGCACCCAACAGCAAGTTATGGTCATTCATTCAGCATCTAGTCACTGAACTAGATATTGGCAATTCAATTATAAACAGAGATACAGATCCAGAGAGCATAAGACTTACAGTAAAGTGAGGGAGACACATAAGATTAAAATAATCACAATACTGAGTACATAATTAAAACTCACATAAGACATCTTGGTCTCTAAAGGAGGAATCATACTTGGGTTCAGGGGACTGAGAAGACTTCCTGAATGAAGAGGCCTTTGCTGATTAGGTACAGCAGTAATAATACAATAATACAGTAATACAGTTTTGATGACAGGAGTAGACAGTGCAGACTCCAGATAAACAGCACAGCATGGTTCAACTATGATTTAATATGCCAATTACACTATTTAATATGCCAATTATACCATTATCTTTTCTCTAGTAAAATCACTTCAACAAATCCCTAAATTTGCCACTACAATTGTTTCTTTTTGGTTGGTGCTCTCAACTTTATAGCACAGAGTAAACAAATCTACAGATATCTGTAGTGCTATTCTGATTTTCTTGAGTCAAAATTTCAAAGTTTCTTTGATGAGCAAGACCCATTTGGTGTTATATTGGTATGATTCTTCTTCTCAACTTACAGGAAGCTCCCTGTTTTATCTTCTTTAATTTATTATTGCCTTCTGTTCATATTAATGGTGCCTTGAGTCTCACTGTTTTGTTGAAACTCAAAAGATAAGCAATGCTCTTTTCCTAAGCATCTTATTCTAATGGGATTCAAAGAAGCTAGTCCATTATTATTATTTTTTTTTAATGGAAGGACTAACATGACTTTCATCCTATAGCAACTCTGTCTTTTGGAGCATTATCTTCTGAGATCTTTCTAGTAAGGATCATCTTGTTTCCATCTCTGAGTTTCATTCTGGACAAATTTTGTACAACTAATCACTGGATTTCTAAGCTGAAGCACGCTAACATTCCAGAATCACAGACTGATTCTTCACACTGGTAATTTTATTTGGTCTTCTTCAATAAAGGCCTGTATTCACATTTTTCCTTTCCAAGAATTCAACTTCAGTAGCTCAAAAACTGAGTGAAGCAGCAAGTTGACTTTCAAATTAAAGACTTGTCTTTATATAGAATATATACATTATATAAAAATTATTTAACAATTAAGAACAAGCTATATTTCATCAGAGATCTTTCTATATTTAAACATATAGAATATTTTATATGCAAAATCCAAACTGATGGATGGAGAAAGTGAGCTCATTGAACTATATATTATAATACATAATACATATATATGTATAATATATAATACATATATATATATATTATATACACCTGTTCTCATAAATCTTAGTACTAGTGCAGGGAAAAAGAAAAAATTTTTAAAAAATAAACATTAATTATTACAGAGAGTAATCAATACCATGAATAAAGTATTATAGGGTGACACAATAGAAGCTACATTAAATTGAATTCAAAGGAAAAGTTTCTCTGAGGAATTCATAGTTGAGCAGAGATACTAAAGACATGAAAGAAGCCCGTCTTTAAAAATAGTACGACAAGAGGCTCCTGAACTCCCCTCGTGCCATGGACACATCAAATGAATAGCTACACATGGAGCAATTCCCTCTTAAAGAAATCCAGAAATTAGCTGAGCAACTCCTACACATAGGGAGAATTAGAAAATATCCACACTGAAACGGGTAGGAAAGGCTGAGATGCTCTCTCATTATAAACCTTATCCCCAGCACAGCACCGTAAAATAAGGAGAAAAACTCCCAAGTCCCAGCTTCTTCCTGAAAAGTGAAGAGTTTGTACCCTACATATAGCAGCCCAACTTTAAAGACTCCCAACTGAGGGACAGGCCCCCAAAACATTTACCTGGGAAACCCAACAGGGCTTGATCCCATGAGACCCACAAGACCATAGCAAATGAAGTAATTAACAGGAGCAAGCATTCTCTGCAGCTATCATCCCAAGGCTCAGTGCAGAGAGAGTAGCAAAAATTACCCATCTCCCAGTCTTTACCTGAATGGGGTCTACTTGTATACATTCAGGCTTCTAATTTAGCACATATTACTAGGCTGGCTGTGATCCTCACCTGAGAACAGGGAAGCCAGTGGACACCTCCCTCACCCTCTCTCTCCTGCCTGCTCCAATTCCCCAGCACCTCCCTTGGAAAGAGCTTGTACACAGTTCTGCACCCCAGCTTTAGCACCTGCTACCCAAGGGACAGGTTGACAGATCATCTGACTCTAAATGGATTCCCACAGGACTGTAGCAAAGAAGTCCTTAATGGGCTCAGGAGTACCCTCCCACATCCCCACCACACAGTCATACACCTGGTCCCAGTACAGTGTGAGATGGCAAAAACACTCATCTTTTAGTTTACCCCAGGAGTGCCTTAACTATATACTTTCCTAGCTGTTGCCAGGGATCCAGCTTCTAATCAACCTGCATATAGATGCAGACTGTGACCCACCCTTTTGGGACACTGATGGAGCTTGGCACACCCTCAAACTACTGGAAGCCACCAAGAACAAAGAAGGAGGTCTGGACAATCATAAAGGTTTGAGAGACAATCAGGAGCATGGGCTGGGCTAGTTGATGAGGTTCATCTCCTACATGAGACCACTCTGTCAGGACCAGGAGAGGTGGCTGTTTTACCTAACGCACATAAACCAACACAAAGAGTCAAGGAAAATGAAGAAACAGAGGAATATGTTCCAAATAAAAGAACAAGATAAAACTACAGAAATAGAGCAAAATGAAATGGAGACTCATAGAAGAGTCAAAATAATGGTCATAAAGATGCTCACTGAGGTCAGAAGAACATGCATGAATGAAGGGAGAATTTTAACAAAGAGAAAATATTAAAAAGTACTAAACAGAATTCACAGCACTGAAGAGTATAAAAACTGAACTTACAAATTCCATAGAGAGACTGAACAGCCGATTAGATGAAGCAGAAGAAAAGATCAGCAAACTCAAGGACAGAGAAGTGGAATTAATTCAATCAAAGGAATGAAAAAAAGAATGAAAAAATTGATGATAGCTTAACAGGATTTATGGAACACCATCATTATATTCACTATAGGGGTCCAAGAAAAAAAAAGAGAGAAAAGGGGGCAGAAGACTAAAAAAACTAATGACAGAAAACTTCCTTAACCTCAAGAAAGAAACAAATATCCAGATCCTTTTGTATGGAACAGCAAAAGACCCCGAATAGCCAAAACAATGTTGAAAAAGAACAAAGCTGGAGGCATCACCCTTTTTTGATTTCAAACCATATTACAAAGCTATTATAATCAGAACAGTATGATATTGGCATAAAAGACATATAGACCAATGAAACACAATGGAGAGCCCAGAAATAAATCCATGCATATATGGTCAATTAATGTATGACAAAGGAGCCAAGAATACACAATGGAGAAAGGATAGTTTCTTCAATAAATGTTGCTGGGAAAACTGGACAGTCACATGCAAAAGACAGAAACTAGATCCTTATCTTACACCATACACAAAATTCAACTCAAGATGGATTAAAGGCTTGAACATTTGAATTTAAGACCGGAAACCCTAAGACCGGAAACCCTAAAACTCCTAGAAGAAAACATAGAAGGTAAGCTCCTTGACATTGGTCTTGGTGATGATTTTTTGAATTTGATACCAAAAGCAAAGGCAAGAAAAGCAAAAATAGACAAGTGAGACTACATCAAACTAAAAAGCTTCTCCACAGCAAAGGAAACCATCAACAAAATGAAAAGACAATGTACAGAATGGGAGAAAATATCTGCAAATCATATATCTTATTAAAAAACTCATACATCAAAAGAGAAAAAACAAAAGCTAATCCAGGAGCAACCCTAGTGACAGGAGCCGAAGAAGCAGCGCAGGTTGTCCCGTTTCCCCTCCCCCTTCCCTTCTCCGGGTGACTTCCTGGGTCCCCTACACTCCACAGTTCCGGTCCCGCCATGTCCCAGAAACAAGAGGAGGAGAACCCTGCGGAGGAGACCGGCGAGGAGAAGCAGGACACACAGGAGAAAGAAGGTATGCTCCCTGAGAGAGCCGAGGAGGCAAAGCTAAAGGCCAAATATCCAAGCCTAGGACAAAAGCCTGGAGGCTCCGACTTCCTCATGAAGAGACTCCAGAAAGGGCAAAAGTACTTTGACTCAGGAGACTACAACATGGCCAAAGCCAAGATGAAGAATAAGCAGCTGCCAAGTGCAGGACCAGACAAGAACCTGGTGACTGGTGACCACATCCCCACCCCACAGGATCTGCCCCAGAGAAAGTCCTCACTCGTCACCAGCAAGCTTGCGGGTGGCCAAGTTGAATGATGCTGCCCGGGGCTCCGCCAGATCCTGAGACGCTGCCCCCCTGGGTCCTGTGCTGGCTCCTGCCCCTCCCTGCTTTTGCAGCCAGGGGTCAGGAGGTGGCTCGGGTGCGGGCTGGAGAGGCAGAAGCCCCTGCCCGTCGGTGTCCCAGCGCATGGAGCCCCTTGGGCTGAGCACCAAGACCTTGAACCTTTTTTGCTTTTCCTTTTTCTCCAAATAATTGTTGGGAGACATCTCGGTGAAATCCTGGGGTTGGGGTGGGGGGTTGGGAGGGTGGAGTGGGAGATTTGGGGGAATATGAATTAGGACTTGGAGTTGATAAAAACATTCTTGACTATCCTCCTTAACCATGTGGCTGGTGGGTGGGTGTGAGGAGGAGGAAGTAAAATGGACAAAAGATGAGAGGCTCTAATTCAGCTCTGTGGAAGAATGCCTTGTTTGCTTGGATGTGGCTGGGGACCTGGTGTCAGATAAAAGAAACTGACCATCTAAATATGAAAGATGCAGACAGCTCCTCTGGTTCTGCAGAGCAAGCTGAGAACTCAATTATTCATTAAAAAAAAAAAGTGCTGTCCTTGAAATAGATTTGCTGCGGGAAGAAGGGCAGTGAGCGTGGGAGAAGGGGGCCATGAGCGTGGGGAGCCCCACAGAGCCCAGGGGACTTTTTCAGTTTGAAATAAAAAACAAAAGAAGACCCACAAAAAAAAACCCAACCCAGAAAAAAAAAAAAAAAAAGCTAATCCAATTTAAAAATTGGCAAAGGAGCTGAATAGATATTTTTCCAGAGAAGATAAACAAATAGCCAGGGGACTTCCCTGGTGGTTCAGTGGTTAAGAATCCACCTGCCAATGCAGGGGACACAGGTTCGAGCCCTGGTCCAGGAAGATCCCACATGCCTCAGAGCAACTACTCCTGTGCGCCACAACTACTGAGCCTGCACTCTAGAGCCCACATGCTGTAACTACTGAGCCTGCATGCCACAACTACTGAAGCCCACACACCTAGAGCCCGTGTTCCGCAACAAGAGAAGCCACTGCAACGAGAGGCCCACGCACCGCAACGAAGAGTAGCCTCCGCTCGTCACAACTAGAGAAAGCCTGTGCACAGCAACGAAGACCCAATGCAGCCAAAAATAAATTAATTAATTAAAAAAAATAGCCAACAAGTACATGAAAATGTGCTCAACATCACAAAGCATTAGGGAAATGCAAATCAAAACCACAGTGAGATATCACCCTGTACCTGTTAGAATGGCTATCATCAAAAGACAAGAGACAACAAGTACTGTGAGGATGGGGAGAAAAGGGAACCCTTGTGCACTGTTGGTGGAGTGTAAATTGGCATGGCCACTATGGGAAACTCTATGGAGGATCCTCAAAAAATTAAAAATAGCACTACCATATGATCTATCCATTCCATTTCTGGAAATATATCCAAAGGAAATGAAAATACTATGTCGAAGAGATATCTGCACCCCCATGTTCATAGTAGCATTTTTTACAACAGCCAAGACATGGAAACAATCTAAGTGCCCACTGATGGGTGATTTGAAAAAGAAGAGGTGGGGTGTGTGTGTGTGTGTGTGTGTGTGTGTGTGTGTGTGTGTATTTATATTTATACACACACACACACACACACACACACACACACACACACATATATATATATATATATATATATAATGGAGCATTATTTAGCCAAAAAAAAGAGACAATCTGCCATTTGTGACACCATGGATAGACCTTGAGGGCATTATGCTAAGTAAAATAAGTCATACAGAGAAAGCATATACTGTATGATCTCATTTATATGTGGATCTTAAAATATTCATAGAAAAGGACATCAGATTTATGATTACCAGAGGCAGCAGATAGAGGTAGGGGAATTGAATGAAGTTGTTCAAAAGATACAAACTTCCAGTTATAAGATAAGTAACTACTGGGGATATAATATAAGACATGATGAGCATAGTTAACATTGCTGTATGGTATATTTGAAAATTGTTTAGCAAGTAAATCCTGAGTTCTCATCACAAGAAAAACAAAACACTTTTTCTTTTTTTGGTACATATATGAGATGATGGATGCTAAACTTACTGTGATAACCATTTCACTATATATATATATACAGATATATGTCAAGTCATTATACTGTACATGTTAAATTTATATAGTTCTGTATGTCAATTATACCTCAAAAAAAAAAATAAAGCTGGAAAAAAATGGGTAGAGGAACTGAATAGATATTTTTCCAAAGAAGACATACAAATAGGCAACCGGTACATGAAAAGGTGCTGAATATTGCTAATCATCAGGAAACTGCAAATCAAAACCCAAATGAGATATTGCCTCAGACAAGTTAGAATGGCTATCATCAAAAAAACAAGAGATTACAGTGTTGGCAAGTAAAGGGAACCATTGTGTACTCTAGGTGGGAATGTAAACTGGTGCAGCCACTATGAAAAATAGTATAGAAGTTCCTAAAAAAATTAAAAATAGAACTACCATATGATTCAACAATCTACCTTTTGGGTAAATATACAAAGTAAAGACAATTATTTTCTTGAAGAGATATCTGTACTCTATGTTCATTGTAACATTATTCATAATATCGAGATATGGAAAAAACCTAAGTGTGTCTGTCAATGCATAAATGGATAAAGAAAATTTGGTATATATGTATGGGTGGTGTGTGTATAATGTTGTACTTATATAATAATGATGGAATATTATTTAGCCATGAGAAAGAAGGACATCTTGCTGTTTGTGATATGGATGGGCCTTGAGGGCCTTCTACTAAGTGAAATAAGTCAGATAGAGAAAGATGATATTGTAACAGGGAAGAACAAATCTGACTCCATATTGGATCTGTTTCTTTTACTTTAACCTTTGTATTCTATTGCTTTTGTTACAAGCTAACCACTAAAGGGATGCTTCCTAGAGCTTAAAGTATACATAATGCCCTATCTCTAGGAACCCTGCCTCCCACACCTGAGCATTAAGCTAAAATACCTTTCTTTAGCTTATAGGAAACACCTTGACCAGGCCCACCTTGTCAGCTCCAGGAAAGAAGAAATTAACACATCCCCTCCGGAGTCTGGCCAGAACCAGAAAATATTTGCAACAACTTATTGCCTTTTTTAGTTTACCTTCTCACTTCCCCGTCTTTGTTCTATAAAAGAAACTTGCACCCAAACCCGGACAAGATGGTTCTTTGGGACACTTGATCACCATCTTCTTGGTCTGCTGGTTTTCTGAATAAAGTCACTATTCCTTGCCCCAACAACCTGTCTCTTGATTTATTGGCCTGTTGTGTGGCAAGCAGTATGAGCCTGGACTTGGTAACAATAACAATTATATGTGGAATCTAAAGAAGCTGAACTCATAGAAACAGAGACTAGAATGGGACTGGGGTGGGGTGGGGTGGGAACAATGGGGAGATATTGGAAGAGTACAGTCTTCCAGTTATAAGCTGAATAGGTTCTAGTGATCTAATATACCAGGGGTCCCCAACCCGGGCCTGCAGACCAGTACCTGTCTGCAGCCTGTTAGGAACCGGGCCGCACAGCAGGAGGTGAGCAGCAGGAGAGCAAGCAAAGCTTCACCTGCCGCTCCCCATCGCTCGCATTACCACCTGAGCCCCCCCCCCCCCGTGGAAAAATTGTCTTCCACGAAACCGGTCCCAGGTGCCAAAGAGGTTGTGGACTGCTGTAATATACAGTAGGGTGATTATAGTTAATAATTATGTATTATATACTTGAAAGTTGCTAAGAAAGTAGATCTTAAATGTTCTCACCACAAAAAGAAATGGTAATTATGTGGTGTGATGGAGGTGTTAGCTTATATTCTGGTGGTAATTATTTTGCAATATATAAAGGTATCAAGTCAACACGTTGTACACCTTATACTTACACAGTATTTTATGTCAGTTATAGCTCCATAACTGGGGGAGGGGGAGAAAAGGGTGGAAGTTAAAAAAAAAAAAAAAGACATGAAGGAACCAGCCTGCAAAGCTTCTGGGATGAGCATATGGTAAACAATAACAGCTAAAAGAAAATCATCCAAAATTGACTGTGGCTGAAACATAGTAAGTGAGGAAGAGAATAGTTCAAAACTAGGTAGGAGCCAGATTTTGTAGAGTCTGGAAAGACATGTTGAGAAGACTGAATATTATTCTAATTTATAGCTTCCCATTTTTGGAGGAACACGGAGAACATGGGATGGCATAGCCCTGTGGCTAAATCAAAAGACACACCCAACAGCCTCTCTCCCTGCTGAAAATCCAAGACTATTCCCATCATGGCACCCAAATATCTTAAATGTCTCCAAGCTTAATAGAAATTATGTGTTCACTCATAACACCCCTGAAAAGAATAGAGAGTGTCCTTTTTCACCTTCTCTTCTGAGGGCATGAGTTCTAGTGTTTCATACATAGTCATAAGTTCCTTTCCTTGCTTTTCCTAGGAAGCCCATTGAATTCTCATGTAAGTATATTTCCTCGAAGTTCACTCTGGAAAACAAGTTATCAGGTTAAGACTCTTCATTAATAGACAATAATTAAAAACCCCACATCAATGGTCTAGGGCTTTCTTACACTTCACTGCTTGGGGCACAGTTGTCTGGAAAAGAAATTTAGTGTGTAAAGAAGAAACTCCTTTTGGGAGAAATATGTGGAAATAAATCAATTTTTCTGACTTTATAAAGAGAAGGACTAATTAATTGCTTATAGCTTAGAAATGCACTTGTGTAAAGAAAAAGGCATGTAAGTCTATGTAGTCAATTTTCTTACCTAAGGTAGCTTCTGTGCCAACTCTGAAAATACAGTTTTAATGTAGTAAAAAATGTAAAGCTTAAAGGATTTTTAGAAATCATATAATCTTAATTATTAATAAATGTATAATTTATTAATGCCAGATAATTATACAGGCCTTCACTTTGCCTTATAGTTTTGTCTTTTTTATTTAGGTTACTATATTAGGTGGCAAAATTCCAATGAAAGAAAATGTCCTGCTTAGATTTAGGTGATAATCAAAATTATACATTATTTTCTAAAGCCACCATTTATTTTATGGTTCCAAATACACAAAATTTATATAATTTTATTTTGTAACAATAAATTGAGTATATGACTCATATTCTTGATTCAATCTTGTTGAGATCATAAGTAAAATCTTTTAAATGTTATCAAATTTTAGTAAATATCACTTGGGAAATTTATTAAACACACAGATGGCTGATATCAATAGGTCCTGGTAGGACGCAAATATTTGCATAATTAGCAGTGCCCTTGATACATGAGATCTACTGTCCACACATTAGTATACTACAATGAAAAGCATATCCAAAAGAGAAAAACTGAAAAGGCTTTTTTTTTCCCAATCATAACATAATTTGATTTATCTAAAAGGAAGCTCTGCAAAGAGGTCATGGAAAGTTTAACTTAAAATTAAATGTATTTATTAAATAGCTTCCTAACAAATTTAACTAAGCAAATATACTTCATCAAAAAATAAGTTAAAAAACAGAGCTCTATGCATACAAAATTATAAAGATACAATTCCAGTTAATTACATTATAAGTCTATTTCAGAATGTGTGATTTCATAGTTCATGGAATCTACAGAGATATCCATAAAAGCATACAGTTTAGCTTTGGATAACAGTACCACTCAGTAATAGAGCTTTTCAGATGATAGCTGTAAACTACTGTGCTTTACTGTAAGGATTCACATGTTGAAAGTCAGCATAAATGGATTAAGTATTTTTAAAAAGAACAATGGGAATAGTAGAGCTGTCTTCAAATATTCAAATGACATTCAAAAAGGAAACACAGCAGCCACATAGCTGTTGTAGAGAACTAGAAAAAGTGAAGAAAGTTGTGAGAAGGGAATTGTGTAAGAAATATAAACAGCCTGTAGCGGTTAGAGCTGTTCAATGAAATATCAGAAATTAAATGAAGGATGGAGTACAAGCTGTCTGGAGAGGGGTTCCTGACCTTGGCAAGATGTTATACTTGATGACCCTCATTTTCCCTTTCAAATCTCTGATTTCATGATGATTTTCAGTGAACAAAATAAAAGAATAGATATAGCAAAAATAGAGTAGTATACTTTGCAAAGTAGCAATACAAAAATAACAGGCACACCCTTTAAAGGAGAATTGAATTTTATAGCCATATTTTAAAAACCTGATATGAGCACAAACTCACATAAGCTTATGGAAGGAAGAATACCTAAGGAAGGCCTATATCCACACAAATACATATCTTGAAACTGAACTCAACACTTCCTCATATCTCCAGAATACAAATCTTCTCCACAAAGCATCAAGAGGCAGCAATATAGTTTTCAATGACTATTTTGGTAAAGTTACAAGAGAAGGTATATCACCTAGTACAGAGCAAACAATCTAATGATAACTAATGATACTTCTCTTTTATCCAAAAAAAAATTCCCTCTTTACTCCCAGCTTCCATGCCTCCTTCTTTCCACCCTTCCCAATAGCTTCTAAAAATTTCTCAGGCTTGAGTCTCTCCCTCCACCTACTTATACCTCTCTAAATTTTTGGCTTTCAGTGCTAAACTATTTAGGTAAATTCCAATTCCCTCAATGTTGCATCCTCCACATTATTGCTTAGAACCATTCTGATGTGTATGAAAGGCCACTGAATGACTCTGTACTCTCAGAAATCCTCAGGGTGACTTGTAAATAACAAATACCTTCTCCTGCTTCACTTTATCCTTTTTATTTTATTGACAAGCATAATTATGGTATGTATTAAATGTAAGGTCACTTTTTAAAAATATTTAAGTCTTTTACAAATAACTCAATTTTCATATCAGTATAACTCTATGAAATGTATAGGCTTTCACTTAACCTTTTGGTTTTAAGTCAAGATCCACATATTCATTTGGATTGGTACTTTTGAGATAGACAATAAACTTTAAAATATAAGTGGGAACAGTTTACTACCTAAAATTTACTACCTAAAATGCTTAGTATATGATTAAAAACACATGCTTGCTTTACACAGGGGCAAAGTGTTACATATTGTGGAATCACAATCTCAACTTAAGAATTGTTAATTATAAAGATAATACTTTTTTATCTGAGTTGTTTTTTCTTTAATAATACAGGGTAAAACTCAGCTGTTCTAAAAAATATTTGTAAAAAAAATATAAAGAACAGGCAATTTCCAAGAAGCCAGAATAGTATGAAAGCAGAAAATTAACATAGCTTTTTAAATTCCCCAACATACGGAAGACAATAAAACACATATGTAACACCTGAAAAGACTCGTTCCTTGACCAAACTTGAGTCAGCTCATCTGAATCCTCTTTTTGACAAGGTCCCAAACTTGGGCTCTGTCTTTGGCCCACTTAGTTCAGTTTTAGCAAGAAGCCTACTGAATCAGTTTTCGTTAGATCTCTCACTCTAGATATATTATCACATTGGATACCTCATCAAATTCCTCATCCACCACCCTCAATATCTCACCCCCCTAGCCTACCTTCTGCAGGAATTCTGTTGAGTTGATTTAGGAAAAATCCCCCTAGCCTTGATGTTTCCTTCTAGTAATTTTCGATCCACTGACCCCATCCAGTTCCTTGGCTATAAATCTCCACATATCCTTGTTGCATTTGGAACTGAGCCCAATCTCTCTCCCCTACTGTAAAAACCCCACTGTATTCATCCCTCTTGAATAAAGTCTTCTTTCATCTCTAACAAGAGTAATGATCATTTTTTTCTTTAACACACCAGGATAAAGGAGACATAATGCCTAATCTATACTTACATCTTTCTAAAAATTGTAATGGGAAGTTAAACATAATGTTCTAGACAGCAAGTTCTATCAGGCAAGAGTCATTCTCGTACAGCATATAGTTTAGTACCCAGTAAAAAAAAAAACAGACAAACCATAGATACGGCAAGGCCTAGATCTAGGCAAACAGGTAAAAGCTAGAGGAGAGAAGGGGGTTAAGGAGGAAATGAAATCTAGAGCTGGTACTAAAAATGACATGTGATTGTTTTCTTACACTGCTTACGTGTTTCTCAAAGTATGGTCTACAGAGTGCTTCTCAAATTTTAATGCACAAACAACATCTAAGAACACTGTTAGGAATTTAAGTTCTGATTCAGTGCCTGGAAGAGGTCAGAGATTCTGCATTTCTAACAATCTGATGATGCTGATTCTTCTAATCCTTGGACAAGACTTTGAGAAGAAAAGCATAGGCAACTAGTATTCATCTAGGTTGTTTCTTAAAAGGGTAAAATGAATTAACCAATCCATGCCAGATTCTGATTCAACAGATTCAAGAGGAGACAAAGGAATCCATAATTTTAACATCCTCTCCCAGGTTATCCTCTATGAAATCTAAACTTTGAGAAGCACTGACTCATAAAGAAAGCTGGAAGAGAATTTGAGAATGGGTTTGCTAACCTAAAAACAATAGTCTTTATACACAGCTCCCAGGGGCTTCACACTTGTAAAAATGTCCTTGATGTTAACTTTCACAGGATTTCATATGAATAAAAATGTTAAGCAGTGAGACTGCAAAATGATCTGCTCAGGGCCCTCTACCCCACCCTGGGGATGGCCTTAAGCCATTAAAAACAAGTTAAGTGGTAGAAATTGAGTGGAAATAAGTTGCAAATCCTCAGGAAGCAAAGAGGTTAATTAGCAGGGTTAGTCTAGGATCCATAATTGTGTCTCCTATTCAACACTTTTGTTAATTATCTGGAAAAGAAGGTGAAGTTTTAAAATTTGCAGAAAAAACTAATTTTAATTTTCTTGAGATTAGGGAAATTGGTTGAATTCCAAAAGACCTAACAATATAAGGTAATTAAGAAGCACAAAGGTTGATAAAATCCACTTAAAATATGTAAAGGCAAAGCACAGTTGAAAAATAAATTCAAATTACTCATACACATCGATGAGCTCTGAACTAAATGCAATTTTCTCAGGAATAAGATTTATGTATCTCTTTGTGCAATTCAACGAAGACATTTGTTCACTACCCAGAGGCAATAAAAATGGAATGAGGTATTAAACCATATTAAAAGAGGCCAGAAATAGGACACACATATTATAATACCTCAATTTACAAATCAATAATATCTCTTTATCTTAACTATAGTACCCTAGTAGTCATCTTAGTCATATCAGCTTTAGGAGGTTATGTGAAAAAAACAGAGAACCAGAAAGCAATGAGGACTATTGCACTTACAAGGAAAATGAGGTACTCTTTATGATAAAAGATTAAAGGATACATTTAGTTGAGAGAGGGAAAATTAAAAGGATATGTAATAGTATACAAAATAATGAATACTAAGGGCAAAATCAATTGGGCACTCTAGTTTACCTATATATCTAAAGACCATTTGCTAGAAAAAATATAATCCAATTATATTAGGAGGTAGATGAATATTACAAATAAAGGGTATATTGGTTCTTAACAATGTCTTTCTATGAAAAATTCATTGTAAAGTGTATTGTATTATCTAGGTAAATAAAATGACAACAATATTAGCAGGCGTGGTTTAAAAATAATGGCTTGTAGTTTATCTGAAGATGATATGCAGTATATTAAATAATATGATCAGTTAGAATTAGGTAATTTTTTCTTTGTTCCTATACTGTGCAGTATAGAGAAAGAAAAGAAAATGGAAAGAGAAAAAGGTTGCTTTTTCACCCTGGCAAGCAAGGTAGGTCTAATCATTTCCATCTACTGTTTCTGAAAAACACAACTTTAAAAATTCATGTATCAATTCTTGTAAAGAAATAGAAATAAAATTAAGTATATGCCATTAAAAAGTCTAAATCAAGAGATTATAATCACTCATTCATTAAATAATACCTAGTACGCACCAGTCACTGTGCAAGATGCTGGAAACAGACTGATGAACAGGAAAGACACTGTCCCTGACTTCTTCAAGTCAACCCCACAGGCAATGATACTCCAGTGTGAGAAATGCCAAGACAGAGGAAGTACATGCGTATATGATAATATAGGAACATACAAAAGAGACATATAATCCAAATTTAGGATATCAGGTAAAGTTTTCTGGAATACCTGATTCCTAATATGGGGAACTAAAAAATATTCAAGTGAAAAGCAGCAGGGCCAGCTTGTTCAACAGAATCAATTACATGGTATATTCTTGCAAATGAAAGTTCAGTATATTCAAACTAAAAATGAGAATCGAAAAGAGGCTAGGGAGATAAACTAAGATTTGGTCATGCATGCCACGATACGGGTTTGAATTTATCCTGAAAGATATGAGAAACTCTTGAGTGATAGAAATATATAATTAAATTTTCACTTTAGAACGTGATCTGTCTGCTCTGTGAAGCACAGACTGGGAGTGGAGGATAAGGAGAAAGACTGGGAGTTTATGCAGTTTCTATGGAATAGATGATTATGGGGAAGGTACTGATATCGAGAATGAGTAGAAGCAGACAAATGAGAGAAATGTTTAATATGTAAAAACAGCAAGTTTCTAATGGACTAAATGGGGGGTCCACAGTGGGGAAAACCAACAAACAACTCCCAGGTTCAAGTCTGGTACTATTTGCTCAAATAGCAAAGCCAACGCAGAGGACAAATTTGGGGTACAGATACATATTACAGATATATATTAAGTTGGGGTCACCTACAAGTACTTCAAGTGGGATGTCAGTAGGCAGTTCAATACGCTGTATTAGGAGTCAAGGCACAGAGCTCCTTGAATATGAATATTCAGCTGTCTAATGAAGGGTGGCAGCATGTGCCATCTCAAAATGTACCACTTTGGTATAAGGATTATTTTGAGCCGAAGGTAGTTGAGAAGAAGCAGATGCAAAAAAAGCTACCTGTCTTTTCCCTATTTACCTAAAAGCAGGACATAAATTTCCAAAGGTGTCTCTCCTCCCCTCTGTACCAGGAAGGACAAAATCAATCACCAGAGACAACTTTAGATCCCACCAACCTGAAGATAGCACCAGAGGAATTTACATGACAAATTTACTAACTAGCCTTTATCTACTACAGTAGATATTCATTTCCTCCCATATATTTATTTTCCCACATCTTGTGGCCCTTGGAAGCTTAAGACTGCTTTCCTTTGTCCTGCCATTTCTCCACAAATTTATCATTATTTGTTGATGAAGCTATACTTCAGTTATTAAGCCACTGCTTTGAGTTACTCATTCTTCCCTGGTTATCTCCCATGTATACATGAGGTACACATGTTAATAAACTTCTATTTGTTTTTCTCTTGTTAACTGGTCTTCTGTTACAGAAATTCCAGCTGAAAACTTAGAAGGGTAGAGAGAAAAACAAATAGAAGAACAAATAGAAGTTCCTCCCCTATTAATGAGTCTGAATAGACTATCCATGGGAAAATGTGTGGAAGGAGAAAAGAAGGTAAAAAAGAGCTCTGAGAAATATGTGGAGAAAAAGAAGACTGATAAAGAATAGGCAGATAGAAAGAAAATTAGCAAAGCATGATGTTGATGTCATTCAGGCAGGGATGAAAAAAGAGGGAGGAGGGAACATCAACACTGCCGGAGTTACAGAGAGGTAATTTAAGTCTTTCGACTAGAATGCCAGCTCCATTGGGCACTTATCTATTCTGTTTTGTCCATCACTACATCCCCAATGCCTAAAACTGAGACAACGAGAATAAGCATTTACTTATGATTAAAGAATAAACTCTTCATCATTGTTTAATGGTCTTTAACGCATTTGGAGTCCATGATTTATTTACATTAGTGATTTATGCCTTGAATCCTTACTATGATAGTAGGGAAAATTTTACAAAGAAAAATGTGTATACGTTTGTATAGAATTTGAAGACACTTTTTGTTTCTAAAGAGAAAAATAATCTTCAAAAATCTGATGATATTAAAAGAAAGATATGTTGGATATAATTTCATAAATGTTTAAAATTTATACTATTTAAGATTGTGTTGTACTTCAGTGTTGACAATTTTATTGAGAAATAATCATATATTAAAAATTCCCTACTATTCCAGAGTATAAAAAGTATTTCAATTCAAAACTTGTTTCTTTGATTTAGAGATTTTATTATAGTTGTACTGTAACCACCGCTGCAATGTTGAATGAGGTACAAGTATGATACCCCACTTCTCATCAGTTTCTGAGAAAACTCTGCTTTTATTAGAAATAGCACACAAAAGAGAGTCAGTTTGATAAATGAGGATGTGAAAAGGGCCTATGGGAAGAGGGAACATGATATGTTTAAAGAAACTGAAAGGGAGCTTGTGTGGATGGAGGGAAGGTAAGCTAGGAACCATTAGAAGACATTGAGTTGCTTTAAAGAGAATTGTTACTCTGGACAAATTGACTCTGAGAGCTAATGAGACATCTGACATATGACAGATGTCATGTCAGACATCTGATATATGACATCTGACATATGAAGTGCAATAAATGAGTTCAGCTATGGTATTATGAATGATTTATGTAGTGAACAGATCAGGGTACCAATTTCATCACTCTGTTTACCAACTTGTGGCCTTGGCATATTAGTTGGTCTAGCTAAGTAATGTCTCTATCTATAAAGGTAGGATAAGGTACATATTGGGTTGGCCAAAAAGTTAGTTTGGGTTTTTCTGTTGTGAGAATTAAATAAAACACTATATTTATTATATAAATTCAGTTCACTAGCACATGCTTAGATGTAGTAAAAACTAAATGAGAATGGCAATGTAAGTTTTCTCTGAGCGGCCCAAATATAATTTCACTATAATTAAAGTGAATGAAAGTCATTTTAAAATATCCTGATTTATCTTGCGATAAATAGATTTTGAAGCCTGGAAATAAAGACATAGCATTGGATCTGGAGTGTGAATACGTAGGTTCAAGTCCTAGCATGTTTCTTATTAATATATGTAGATGTCATTGGTTGAATTGTGCCCCTGTCCCCAAAAATGTCATTATACATTTATCCAGACCTGTAGAACATATAACACCAAGAGCAAATTCTAATGTAAACTATAGACTTTGGGAGATAATGATGTATCAATGGAGGTTCATCCTTGGTATCAAATGTACCACCCTAGTGTGGGATGTTGGTAATTCGAAAGGCTGTGCATCTGTGGGAGCAGGAGAGCACATGAGAAACCTGTATCTTCTGCTCAATATTGCTGTGAACCTGAAACTGCTTTAAAAAATAAAATGTATGAAAAACACAACAAAAAAGCTAATGAAATAATTACAAAAAAAATTAAAAGGGGGAAATGGTTATAGAGAAGAGAGGGGAGTGGCTTATACTATGGAGCAGCCTCGTTTAGGAGAATTTAGGCTAGTTCTATATTTATTTACCACCATGTATGGAATGTTATAACGCTAATAGTTATAATTACCTATGTTGCTAATGCTATCCATTACAACAAATATATAGAAGAATAATGTATCCCTTATGATTTCTAAAAGGTAAGTCAGTTCACTTTAGATTAATAAAACTCCAAATGTTCTATGATTACAGAATCAAAGTAGTAAATGAAGCTATTTTTAAACAGAATCACTTGTGCTAAGTTCTATCTTTGTGTAATAGAGCTTTTAATTTGCTTAGAATGTCCACACAACTAAATACAACACTACCATTTCCGAGAGTTTTTCACTTATAATTTTGTCTTAGAATGTGACTTTAAATCACTTTTGATCAACATCTGCTGTTGATTTTTTCAGTTTGCATTAGAACAAAACAAATTTTAATCTCTACTGAACAACTCCACAGGAGACCTGAGTTCTAGTCTCTGCTCTCTCATTAATAGCTGTGTGACTATAGTTATTGTTATGTAAATTATCATTTTAAAATGAGGAGCTCCTACTCGTGTTCCTGGACAAAATAACACTTATTATTACTACAAAATTTCTTTTTAGAGCTGTCTTTGACAGTTGCCAAGTATGCAGATAATAGATTCAGAGAAGTATTGAAGCTGGTACCTAGGCTTGGTAGGTTCCTTATATCATAGTTACTTGCTTATGGGCACTTTCACTACTAGTTAGAGACTGAGGTACCTCTTATTATGACTATTCAAGAGTAACTAAAATCTTAAAATCTAATCAATGTTGCATATTATCTAGATTCTTAATACCTAAGTAAACTAGAATACAAACAATGTGAAATTCAATGCAGATAACTAACTAAAAAGATGTATTTTTAAAGAATACAAATAGAACATAATAAATATCTAGATTAGTTTGTGTCAAAAAGATTTGGGGATTGTCTACGAGCCCTACTAGTGCCAAGAATGTAATGGGGCTGGCAAGAAAGGGAATCTAATCTTAGTCCACATAAATAGGAGAAATGTATTATATAGCCAGTATTCAAATCAAGACTGATATGTATTCCATTCTATTTGTATCACTCAGAACATATCAGGGTGAATTTGGGCAAGTACTTCACCTCATTTGTTCTTAGTTAAATATGTAAAATAGGTATAATAAAAGCAGTTACCAATATAGTTGTTATGATAAGTAGACAAATATATGAGAGACACATAGAATAGGTTCTTGTATAGAATAAGCACTAAAAAAGTATTTATAAGATAAAGAAATATAATAGCAATTAAAGTCATGATGGGTCTAGAAATTGATGGGATAGTGAGTAATTTTCCTAGCCAATCAGTGCTCACTTCTGTCTCTGCCTTGTTACATTTTGGACAGCTCTGATTCTGATTTCCAAGTAATCCTGCCTTTCTGTGACAGGATACTATATTAAAGGAGAGATCAGTTTTAAAGTTTCAAAATATGATTTTTCTGCTACTGAGTTTTTTTTAGAAGGAATCCTATACAATGAACTTAAGATATAGACTAGAGGAAACAAAATATGTCTGTAGTATTTGGAATTTTTTAGAATTTAGGTTTTTTAAATCCACGAAAAGAATATAGAAGAACACTATACTTTTGGAGACAAACTCTAACGTAAAGAAGAAAAATGAAATATATTGAGTTTTCAGATACTAATACTAATATTGGAGCAAATATGAGAACATACTTTTTCAAGTTCTCAAAAGTATGCTAGCAGTTGCTTTTCATGATTTTCACTATGATTTTATTCACTGCTACTAATAGCTAGACCCTGAGTCTTGAGAAAGGTCAAGCTATCTATGAGTTATGTTTTAAAGCAAATCAAACTAGACTGATACTCTTAACTCTTAATCACTTCCATTAGAGTAATAACTTGCAATCATAAGGCTCTTTTCCATGGATCCTTTTTCTGAATAATCTACCTCCATTATAGAAGTAGATGGCAATGCTCCTTTTCACAGTTCTCAAGTACATCTCTAATTTTCTCCATTGTGGAAGCAGTTAATGGCTTATCTTCTCTCTCTTTATGACATGAATGCTAATAGCAAGGGTCTGCGAGATAAGTGACTAAATCCTAGATGAAAGGATTTGTTGGAAACATTTCAAATCATGGCAGAAAATAAAATTGTTTTTGTTTTTTTCTAATTTCTATCATATTGGTGTGTCATGGCCATTTCATTTTTGTTACAGAATAACATACTGCCGCACATGCTTAGGAAAATATCCACCGGACTAAGGCAGATGCAGTGAGGACAAGCCATCTCTTTTTCATCATTTTCAAATATTGCTAAATTTCTTCATGTGACATTGAGATATAGGCTACATGGTTTTATGAATATAGGCTCTAAACTATTCAAACTGTCAATGTTCTAGGACCTCTTTTATTTAAGAATCATTACTAAGTTTCCTTTTCCATTAAAAATCCTCAGTATTTACTTACGTTGTTTGGAATAAAGGATTCTGAGTATATTTGAAAGAATGTTGGACTGGGTGTCAGATAATTGGTTTCAAATTTACTCTGCTACACAAGATCTATGATATGTCTGGAAAGTCCCTGCATCTCTCTTAAATCTCTCAATTCTATAGGACCATTTTGTCTCAGCCCCAAGCCTTCTTGCTCAGTAGCAGGCAGCTCTGATCAACTATGGGTATAGCCTCCTTCTCTTGGGTCTGGCCTATTTTATCTTTGGGATAGTCAATTCAACAGCATTTGTAAACCATACTTCATGAGAATGACAATAATACTCCGTTTTGATCAGGGCTGGCTCAATCTCATTATCTCATCTTTAAGGCTTAGCTTATTGAAAACCTTGTAATAGAAGACAGTTCACACACACAAGTTCAGCCTCAACTCTCCACTTCCTAAAATTTCTAAGGTCTGTACTTAATTTCTTATCATTATTTTTTATCTCTCCTAAAATGTCATTACAAATAACTTCTATGTTTCCAACTGCTTTAGTTTCATTTTTCTACCCCTAAATGTAAACTTTTTCTCTGTCTTAATTTCTAATTATGTCTCAACAAAATGGAATGAGTACAGAAATTTTTGAGGTGAGGACAATATTCAGATGTAAACCTATGTGTCCTAGAATTTCAGGAATGGAAAACAGGAAGAGTTTTAGACTCCTGTGAAAATACTATCATAAGATATGCTTATATGATTATGCTAGATATGCGATCCCAACTTGAGCACTCGAAGAGCATCTATTTTTAAAGATGTATCCGTTTTCTTTAAATTGGCTTGGTTGCAAACTGTTTTTCATCTCATTTTGTCTCAATAGAAGACATTGGCTAGGTAATATGATGCAATAGATAGAATCTCCCTGAACCTCAGTTTGCGTTACGGGGCTGAAATTCCTATAAGATTGATTACGCTGTTAGGTTTTCTTCCCTGTAAAAGTACTGTGGAAAGAATGATGGTGAAAGGGAAATAGATAACATAGTATCTGCCATTAATACATTAGTGCTATTTTTTTAAACCTAAAAAGTAACTCAGAACAATTATTTATGGTTATGCATGCTATCGTAAGAGTAAGGAGAAATGATAGCTCCAGAGATCAATTAATCTGTAAAATCAACATTTATTAATCTAATGTTCACTATATGCCAAGCACTCAATACATACCAGATTCTGAACAAGTAGAAGCCCCAAAGCAGGTGGTACAGGACAGATTGGGAGCAGCATGAAAAAACAGTCTGCTAGAAATAGGGGGTTATGATAAAAACCTAACATTAAAGATGGGAGACAACAAACTCTCACTCTGGGTAAATCATTCTTACCTGCCTGTATCACTTCATCAGTTACATCTATTTATCATTCCACAAAGGTCATTATCATTCCGTATATATTTCTTAACATAACACACATCCTTTTCCTGAGCATTATAAGGCATGAGAGAGTCTTATGTTGCTTCAGATTCCAACATGATTTTTTAAACCGCTAAAATGAAAAGTCATGATTAGGTGTCTCAAAAATAGCTACTTTGAGTGATAAAAATATCTTTATGGAAACTGGTAACATCTCCTACATGCATTTGCAGAAATAAAGAGATTTTATTGCAGAACTCTGGGACAAAGCACTCTTCATCTACTAAAGAAAGTGGTCATTAGAGTAAATGGTGAAGTTACTTAGGTTTATATCAGTAACGCATGGAATTAACCATATTTAATGTTATTAGAGAGGAATGAGCCATTTCCCTAATCATAATCATCTTGATCCAATTCCACCCTTCAGAAATTTTAATTTATCTAACTTATAAGAAAATATGTTAAACAAAGGCACTTCACAATATTAGTGCAATTTGCATCAAATGCACTAGAGAAAATTACCTAATACAATTTTCTAAGCCATTTAGTATCATGAAATTGGCACTAAAAGGAGAAAATTGCATTTTATGATTTGTAGGCTGTTAAAAACATCACACACCTGAATTCACACAATCTACATATTTTTATGCAGTTTCCTCAACAAAAAACCAAATCTTTAATAAGCCAGAACACTAACCTGAAGATTTTACTGTATTAAATTAAAACAGAAAGATAAGACATCTAGCTCTATTTGAGAAACCAACAGTAACTATAAAAGCACTATAATCATTTCTCTCCCTCTTTTGGAATAAAATTACGAGTCTCTTCTTATCTCTATAGTTATTTTTTGTAAGACAGAAGGAATAAAAAAATTAAAAGGGGCACTAAAAAATATGTGTATATGCTTTTTTAATGTTTATACTCTATTGAATAAAAGGTTACTGAAAGGACCAAAGAGATAAGACATATATGTTAATAGAGTACATTAATTTCCCTTTAAAAAAATATACTTTATTAGAAGCTTTGTGTCTGTATAAAATTAATTATATAAACTAGATTGAGTTATTCATTTAGAATAACTTGTAAGGAAGGCCTTCTGATTTGAAATTCCCTAGTCAGCTATCAGAGAGAGAGGGAGTCAAAATAAATGAAGCATTTTATATTCGGAATTATGATAAACAATACAAGTTTTTCAGAATTTGTTAAATGAGTTCAACAGAGTAGCTATCATTTCTATCTTATCATCATAGTCATGTGGCACATAAAATAGTGACAATAAAATGCTGTAAAGAGAATTATTCTTGAGATTCTTCTGTAGTCTTGGTACTGCAAACATGGCAGGGTCACATTTCAACTTAGACACCCAAAAACTGATTCATCTTGCCAAAAGCAATAGAACATAAAACATCACCTTAACCTCATCATCAGAAAGAGAAATGAGATGGCAGAAAAGACACAAGGGCAGACACAGATTTCTCAGGCAAGAGAAGGAGCTGCAGGGCCAAGCAAATAGACAAAGTCATTCCTGAGGTTAACAACTAATACAGGCGGCAAGCATTTTGCAGGACATGTTCAAGCAAAGGAAGCAAAGACTCTGTAGAAATCAATTTATAAAGACTGTACTTAAAGTGACCTTTGAGCAATTGCATCAGCAGGAACTGAGAATTTCTTGCAAACAGAATAAGGATCCTAAAATAAGAGATATCAACACCGGGGAAGAAAGGCACAGAAACAAGAGCAAAGTGACATACACAAAAGAGGAATCTAGATTAAAGGGGAATAGAGACTACTTCCTAAGCTAAACTAAGCCTCTCTTACATTTTCTTAGCAATAAGTAATTGTCACTGTACATCAGAACCCTATAGCCTACTTTTGGAGTGGCTGCATATGTCTGTGCCAGAGGTAGCTATATGATAAAATCCATACAGTGTCATATACACTGTCATTCCCTGGTATGGGTTCTATTATATACACATATTTTATATATATATATACATATATATATATATGGTTTATTAATGAAGTTGAGAACTAACATGCCAATCTGGAAAATGTAACTTACAGATTTGTGGGTCATGTAAATTCTACCTAATAATTAGTCAAAATCCCGGAATGTGGTGACAGAACAGTAGGTGGCCTTCTAAAATGGCCTTAATGATCCCCACTTACCTGTATTCACAATCTTTTGTGGTTCCCTTCACCTGAGTGTTGGCTGGATGTGGAAAAGGAATATCACTAGTAAAGATACGTTACAAGATTCTGTGACTTCCATCTTGCTCGTACTGTATTTCTGGCTCTTCATGCTCACTTCCCTTGAGGGAAGCCAGCTGCCTTTGTGTGCACTGCTCTATAGAGAGACCCACTTGGCAAGGAACTGAGGCCAGCCTCCAGCCAACAGCCAAGGAGAAACTGAGGCCTCAGTCCAACAGCCTCTGAGAAAGTGAATTGTACCAGCAGGATCTTTTCCCAGTCAAGATACCTGGATGAAGCCTTGCCAAAGACCCTGAGCCAGGGGACCCAGTCAAGCCTCACTCAGATGCCTGAACCAAAGAAACTGAGAGATGATAAATATTGCTCTAAGCCATTAAATGTTGGAGTAATCTGTTAAGAAACAATAGATAACAAATACAATATCACTCTTTAAAGAAAGTATCCTTAACAAGATTTATATCTTTGTGGTTTTGTTACAGTTACTAAAGTTTACACAAATGCCTGAACAAATAAAAAAATATCTTTATTACATCTAAATTTGAAATAACTGACCTCCATTAAAGGCTATCTTTTTGTTTTGCTATAAACTTGTGTCACATTATCTGTAGTCATTTTACCAAATCTTTATTTTTTTCTCTCAAGATATCTACTTAATAAGAATGAGAAAAGAGAAAAAACTATCTACTTTAAAGAAAAGTAATCTAGAAAGGGAAATTAATACCTGACTATTATTTAAGTATTACCAAAGAATAACAATTCTTATAAAAGTTAGGAGTTAAATTTATAAAATGAAATAATATGTTTAAAACAATAAAGCCTGTTTCTTCAAAATTTAATTAAATGTTTGAGAATATAATAAATAATCAAAAATATATTTTACATCTAAATCCAGTACTTTAATTTTTACTTCAAGAGGAGTCTTGTACACTTATTTACTTGCAATAACTTATTGCATAGGCCCACACATGTAGCAGAAAGCATAAAATGCATGGAGGTTCAGGCATTTCCTACCCTAGTAAAATAAGGTTTATTTGGTGTTTCTATTCAGTGATGAAACTGTTTCAAGACCCCCTGCCCTTCTATCCTTGTTCTTTATTTGGCCTCTGAAATCTGCAAGAGCTATTCAGCTTCAAGGGACTTCTCTACTGGCTTTAGAGTTTGCCTACTCTCAAATGTGACCTCAATGACCTCTGTCCTAACCTTTGACTTCCAGAACTTTAGTCTTCCTGTGCTGATTACTGTAGAGTATTTAACCTGCAATGCTCTATTTCTAGTCTGGAGTTTTGACGGATTCAGTTTCAGCTCCAGTCTGAGTTACCTTACTTGTTCGTATCCTATGCCACCTGCAGTACCTATTGCTCTTTTTATCAAAAGAGCAAATATTTTAATTAGCATTCCATTGCTCAACAACAAACATTTAGTAAGTATATAGTAAGGGCCTCCCTTATGCAAAGGATTTTCAATTCCTATTCTAATGTCCTTGCCTCTTCCTTCTGCAATAACCTTTGATTGATCCAAGTGATCTGGATTTCTCAGTCCTTCCTACTCACCAGACAAATCTGAATGATAGGACGATAATTTTTTTTTTTTAAATCAGAAATTGGAAAAAATCTTTTATTTTTATACCTCCAAGAGTTGAATCAAACATTACTAGTTGCATAATGCCCTTCTCACCTTGGTTTGTAGAAGTCAACACATCCTTCCTTATCTCAGAACCCTGTGCTACAGACCCCCCTCACAGTAAAAGTTGACATGGGAGTTATGTTTCTTTTTGCACCTTCATGGTCCCAAGTGGTTGGTACAGTTTTTAGCTGAACAATTTCTGATTGAGTTAGGAATAATTTTCTAGCTCTATTCTACCTGGCTTATTTTTAAAATTTATTTATTTATTTTTTAACATCTCTTTATTGGGGTATAATTGCTTTACAATGGTGTGCTAGTTTCTGCTTTAAACAAAGTGGACGATAATATTTAACAGTGTCAGCTTCCATTGACTAGGCCTTAACATCTGACATCCTCCCAGACTATAGAGGTCCAGTGCTGACCCTCAGGTAACATATTCTGCAAAGCAGTATTAATACAGTGGAAATTGTTTGGTCTTAGAGGCGAATGAGCTCAAGTTAAAATTCTAACTCCAACACTTGGAAATGTAAGATCTTGGGAAAGTTACTCAGCTTCCTAAATTATGACAGAAAACCTCTCTCTGCTGAGATATTACTAAGAAAAATGGGTCTAAATACAAAGTTTAATGTGCTGACTTATCAACCACACTGTAAAACTTTGTGTATAGTCACGAAGACATTCTCTCCTTTCCTTCTTGGAGTACCAAAGTGTTAGACAAGAAAAGTAAATCTTTTGTGACAAAGGATATTATTTGTTGAGGGGTGAGACTCCACGCCCTTTGAGAGAGAGGGAAAGAATTAAGTACACTTTAGAGATGTAAGGGAATATTTAAGAGAAGAAGGTCTCAAAGACACTAGAGTCATGGAAAGTATGTTCCCCTTTAATGTAGCACTGGATGAGTGTATATTGCTGGGAGCCATAGCTCTAAATTCCCCTTTTGTCCATCTATAAGAGAAAAGGTCAACTGCCATAGGCCAAAAACACAAGCAAAACTAAACAAAATGAGAAATCATGAATGCAAAGAAATAACATCTGGTAGCCTGGAACACCCGTTTTAAACCCAGCCCCCATCAGATAGGAAAGAAGATCGGAGACGCTTATCCAAGACTGGGACTCATAGAAGATGACAATCTGAGTGAGTAAAATCAATGAAATTATTTGCCTACAAAGGGTGGATGCTGCTAAATGGTGTGAAAAAGATTAGAGAGCAGTGATAATTCTCTGGATATATAATTGTTGCATAGTTTTGACTTTTTAGAAGCATATTAATGGTCTACATATCAAAAAATATGTTTGCAAACAGAAACAAATGAACCTAACTCTAAATGAATAACATAGCCACACTAAAAGAGGAAAACATAGCTAACCCACAGTGTTTAAAACCAGTTACAAAGAAAACTTAGTACAAAGAAGAAGAAAACTACAAACAAATCTTGAACATTTTTTTTAGTCAGTTTGTTTAGTAGGTGTGAGTATAGCAATTCTGAAACTCTTTATATGCATGGTACAATTGAGCAAATGAGTAAACGTGCAGATCTTGCCTCTCAGAATGGAAGAAGTAAGTGATGAATGTGGAATGAAGAAAAGCAAGGAAAAATTCTGCGGCAGATGACTGAAATTAGAGGCAAGTATGAACTTATACAACTAATTACCTCTCTGTCTCCATGTCTCTCTCTCTCCCTCTCTCTCTCTGTCTGTCTCTCTCCTGAAAGAGCAAGAAACAACCACACCCTAATAGCAATGAGAACACCTAGTACCCAGATCTTATTTTCTAAATACTATTCATTACCTAGTAAAGGAAACTGGCTCGTTGGAAAAATGGTTGAGTCAAGGACTTGATCTGGGAAGGTACTAGATGGTTCTGTAATATTTTCTTATTCCTGAAATGAAGTGCCCACAAAGTGCTAAAATAAATGATGGGAGAGGCACGTCAAAATGTCCTAGGAAGAGTTTGAAGGGGCTAGCATTGGCCAAATCTGTATAAGCATCAGAAATATTTTTTGCAGTAATGTGTTAGAATCAACTGAATATAATAGAGATCTATTAGTAATACTGATCATAAATATATAGGTAGATATATTAACAAATAAAGGTGAATGGGGGGTTCTTCTTTACAATAAATAGCTAACTGATAAATCTGGACTGAGAGGCAGAGTTAGAAAAATCCCTGTATGGTCATCATTATATTTAGTAAAAATTGGTTTGGGCAAGAATCATCAAATAATGCTAAACAGAGGTAGAGGAAGGATGATGAGAAACAGTATTTACATAATCTCAAAGTATCTCCCTATAAATTACCTATTACTTACAAAAAAGAAATATAATATTTATACGGTAGGTAAAATAGACAAAATCTTAACCAAATGACCTTACTAATAAAGGATAAATAGTCACTCTGTGCCTCTAAATGTGATACCCTGAAAAATACACATATGACATATGCAGCATTTCAGCCATAAATACATATTCTGATCCTAATCATGAGGAAACATCAGAAAAGCCAAAATTGAGGAAAATTCCTCAAGTTCTTAAAAAAATCACCATCATGAAAGACAAAGCCTATGCCAGTTTAAAGAAAACTAAAGACACATGACAGCTAAATGCCAAACATGATCCTGGATTGGATTCTGTATCTCCCAAAAATGATATAAAGGACATTAGTGAGATAACTGACAGATATAAGATGTGCATTATTAAAGTTATTATATCAATGTTAAATTTTCTAAACTTGATAGCTGTACTGGGTTCTATAAATAATATCCTTATTCTTTGGAAACGCACATTAAAATTTTAAGGCCTAAATGGTGGCATAATGTATGCACCTATTCTCAAATGGTTCAGAAAACTCTGTACTATTGTTGCAATTTTAGTCTAAGAACAAACATATTTCAAAACAAGAGGTTAAAAAAATTCAATAAAACATTGAAGTTGAACTTAAAGCTGAGGCCAGAATCACATATAAACAACATAAAATGAAATTCTGGGATGACAGAATATGTTTGAAATGTAATTAAAATACTTTCATTTCTATAATTTTGTTACCAAAAATATTAGTATAATATATTGAAAATTTGACATAATAGTGCAGGGGCCATAATTTCTTACTAATACTAGCTGTGAGTTAGTTTTGTTTCTGTACATATGTGAAATTTAATAAATGGTAGCTCTGAACTGAAGCTGGTGGAAGAGCCATATTTTGGCTCCTTCTGCAAGTATATGTATGATGTTGTCCCCAAGTTACTACTTGATTTTAACTGACCAATGTATATACCTATGTTCTTTTCCATTCCTGGACTTGACCATTTGCTCCACAATAGTGAGACAAATTAAGAGAAATAATGCCTCAAACTGAAGTCTGTGCATTGCTTGAATAAAATGCTTCCTAAACAATTTCAAGGCTATCGTCAGACTGTTGCCCTTAATTATATATTTTATTTCTAATCCTTTTTCATGTGCTTTATTTTTTACACAATCACTTGTCATCATTTTACTTTCCATTGAATACACATTTTCAGTATGGCCCTGGAGTCTAATGGCAGGAGGGTTTCTAGAGGGTTTATCATGTAACAAATACCTGCATTTCCAGGGCACAGCCATTTTGTTACTTCTTCCGTGGTTTCCATCAAACTATTTTCTCTGCTAGTAACCACTGCTTGTTAGTCGTTACTGTTATCCTGGATTTTATAAGATTTTTTTTTTCAAGCAATAGCTTGAAAATGTTACTTTTTTTCTTACATGAAATAGCTGTTACTATATCTTGGTTGAACACCTCATATAAAAACAGTTTCCAAATCTTTTAAGTCATAACAGAATTTCAAAATATGAAGCATATTATAAATTAAGTTTTATATGTTATCTCTATTTTGAAATAAATCTTTGTATATTAACATAAAGGCAAATGTCATGCCTCGTTTGTGCTAGTAATAGTATGCCTTATAAAACTGCATGATCCTATGACTACTAGTCACTGGTAAGTTCAAGGATGTCATAAATTATTTTGAAGTGAGCATTTATTATATCATTCTGTCTTCCAAAGTTTGAGACCTGAAGTTAAAGCTGAAATGCATATTTTGGCTAAATAATAAAACAGAATCCAAGCTTCCATTCATTTCTAGTTTATATGAATGTTTATACAAAAGCTTTGAGAAACTCACTTTGAATAAATGTGGGAAATGAGAATACATGGTTAGTGTTAAAGATAGTAATTGTTTATAAATTTTAACTACTATTAATCAAATTCATATGTAAATAAATTTTAAATAAATTCAATGGGATTTTAACAAGTTTTATCCTTATTAGAGTTAGGTATTTGATCTTTAACATTATAAAAATCCTCAGGGTAATTTGTAGCTGTTAAGACAGAAGTCTAGTTTGTTATTTCCCCTCTACAGTGATTTAATAAAAATGTCTCAGACACTTGCTAAGCCTAAATACAATGTGAAATCAATACAATGTGAAATCTCAGTCATGAATGTGGATAATTTAAAAATTTTTCTTCTTTACTTTGAGTTTCTGAATTCTTTATATTTCTGTAATTCTTCCTAATTTCTATAGCAAATTGCTTTTATAACTGGAACAAATCTACACATATTATATAAAAATATTTTGATGAAATATAAAGTATTCTAAATATTTTGAAATAAAAACAGTAGCTAATATAATTTTTTAAAGATGCTCTAGAACTCAATAGCATATTCACTCACCCAAATTCACCCAAGTAATCATCAGACCAATATTGGTAATTGCATCAGATACCTGAAGTCAAATAAAACATGAGGTAGCTTTAAATAAGGATATGGGGAATCCGAAGAGGAAAGGAGGAAAAGGTCAGAGTGCTGGTTGTGAAAACTACATGGCAGAAACCAGGACTTACCATTTATTTATTAATACAATCATTATTATTTTTATATTATAATTTAAAGAAAAAGATTTAAAGATAAAACTAAAAGTTCTGAACTTTCAATTAATTGAAAATTTTCTATATTCTAATACGGGGAGAAAAAGGCAATTGAAAACATTAATTCTCAAAATTTAGATAAATATATAAATAATTTCTTAAAAAGTGTCCTAAATATCTCCTGTGTCCATTCGTATTCATTGTTTTCTTCATCTACCAGAAGCACGGCTTAAGTAGAAATTGTATGGCATTATAAGTCAAGTCAATTGTTTTAGTTTTAACACTAACAAGTGAAGGGTTGCAGAATATGCCACCCCAAAATATGCCACTTTGGCATAAGGATTAGTTTGGGCAAAAGTGACTTGGAAAACAACAGACGCAAGAAGGACACCCTGATCGCCTCTATTCTTCCTAAAAGCATAGATAAAACTCCCATGGTAAAGATGCCCTCCCTAAACCAGGAGGAAAAGAACATTCTTATCACCTTAGATGGGGAGTTAAGACCAAGAGAAAGATGTACAAACAAGTTTTGTTAAAATAACCCTTCTTTAGTCCTCCCTATATATTACAGTTACTTTTCCACAATTACTACTCTTTGTGCAACATAGTATATAAGCACTTAGGCCTAACTGTTTTGGAGTCTTCATTTTCCTGTGAGGATTACCATGTACATGTAAAAATATTAAGTAAAATTTGTATGCTTGCCACCTGTTAATCTGTCATATGTCAACTTAATCCTTAGGCCTAGCCAGAGAAGTTAAGAGGATAAAGGAAAAGTTTTGCCTCCCTTACAAAAGTAAATTTTTTGAGCTTGTCAAACATCTTTAACATCACTAGGTCTCATTTTTCTTATCAATAAAAGAAGTTAGAATTAAACCAGCATTTCCCAAATTACTACAAATTTAGAGGCTGACAACACAATTTATCTCACAGTTCTATAGGTCCAAAGTCCAACATAGATCTCACTGGGCAAAATTCAAGGTGTCAGCAGACACATGTCAGCATTCCTTGTGTCTTCCAGCTTCTGGAAGCTGCCTGTATCCCTTGGCTTATGGCCCCCTTCCTTCACCTTCAAAGCCATCAGTGGGAAAGGTTTTCTGCTTTTTTCAGTCATATGATTATTCTGGATCCACCCAGATAATACAGAATAATCACCCCACCTCAAGGCCTTTAACCTTAATTATGTTGCCATATAAGATAAAATACTTACAATTTCTGGGGGTTAGGAAATGGGCATTTATGAGGGGGCAACTGTTCGGCCCACCACATAGTATTTCATGTGACTGCAGTTTAGGACCATGATTATTGATCTCTGAGAACAAAAAATTATGTGGCCAAATAAGACTGTGAAATCCTCTATTAAAGTTGTTACTTTTGGAGAGTCAAAGTATATATTACTACTTTATGGACTCTAAAAGTCTACAAAGTATTTAAAAATTTTTGTTTAATAATTATTTTATATATTTTCACACCTATTACCTGGGAAGATTTTCTCTAAACACTAATTGTAAAGTACATAAATAAAATATCTTATTTCAGCAAAAATAGTCTATATATATTAACTTAGTAATAACCATGAATATTCAAAATCACGATCTGAAGGATGTTAAAAGTCCTCAAAAACGAAATAAAGGGCATAACGTGTACAATGACAGGTATGTGTCCATTATACAAGAATTCATTAGAATTACAGACTGGCAAGAAAGACCATGGATTAACTAGATTAACCCCTCAAGTAGTTTGTCAAAAAAAGGGAATTTAAAGCAAGCAATGTAATCTGACTATATAGGAGAAGTAGATCCCATGTACCTTGGTAAAGCATTTCCTTAGTTTCTATTCTCTCAATAAGCTCAAAGTTGCTTAGTACGTTTGTATACCAAGATAGGAACCTGAAAGGCAAGAGACTAGCCTAAATTCCACTCCCTCAAAAACCTTTTCTACAAACAAAACCTCAAACTCGTCTGGGATGTGGATCAAACGCATCATCAGAAAAGCCATATCCTCCTCATCTGTGCACCCATATCTCAATCTTCAGTTTTCCTATAATCAAAGAAAGCCAATTTCTCTGCAATTTTCAACAAAGGTTAAAGCAAAAAAGAGTTTCTGGTAAATACTTACTTAATCAGAAACTCTAATAATGAAAATAGCCCTTCTTCCTATAGCAATACAAAATTGAACATATCTATATTAAGCAGTAACTACTTAGGTACTTCTGTTCCTAACTATGGCATAGCCATAGCCTTCACTGGCTAGAAACTAAAAACTAAACACCTGGGGAGACAGAAGTTGTTAAGATTTAGAATTTAGAAGTTTTCCTATTCATTTATCATCAAATATACAGTATCTGTGTAATCAAGGAAATAAAACACCCATCTGTTTCAGCCAAGAGCTCAGGACTAAGTGAGAAAGAGAATATTTACAATAAATAATCACTATGTAATCATTAAACCACATCTGTCTTCTAGGCAAAGAAAAATAATTATCTACTTCTGCAAAGAACTTTCATGCATTTTTAATTAATTGATAGTAAAGATCACTACTTATGGCTATTAAATGATATTTGAACGTGCCCAACATTGATTTCTTATTAATAGAGAAGTACATATCACATATACTCAAGAGTTTCATATTAGCATAAACACACACACATACATACACACTCGGAAAATACAAAACATTGCCTATGGGAGTTAAAATGTAAATTATTTTTGCTAACTATCCTAATCAGGAAAACAGAATTTAAAAAATCAACTAATACATTTTTCCTTTTAGGTACTAATATATGGCTCTTGACATTTCAAAGTAAATTGTTATAATTGGGGTAAAAAAAAGTTTAAGTCCTCACCCCCTAGAAATGATTTTTTTCATTTTTAACATCTTTATTGGTATAATTACTTTACAATGGTTTCTGAGTTTCTGCTGTGAAACTAAATTAAAAAGAGAATCAGCTATATGTATACATATATCCGCATATCCCCTCCCTCTTGCGTCTCCCTCCCACCCTCCTTATCCAAACCCTCTAGGTGGTCACAAAGCACCGAACTGATCTCCCTGTGCAATGCAGTTGTTTCTTACTAGCTATCTAATTTACATTTGGTAGTGTATATATGTCAGTGCTATGCTCTCACTTTGCCCAAGCTTATCCTTCCCCCTCCCAGTGTCCTCAAGGCCATTCTCTACGTCTGCATCTTTATTCCTGTCCTGCCGCAAAGTTGGTCAGAATCACTTTTCTTTTTTTTTAGATTCCATATATATATGTGTTAGCATACGGTATTTGTTGTTCTCTTTCTGACTTACTTCACTCTGTATGACTGACTCTAGGTCCATCACCTCACTACAAATAACACAATTTTGTTTCTTTTTATGGCTGAGTAATATTCCATTGTATATATGTGCCACATCTTCTTTACCCATTCATCTGTTGATGGACATTTAGGTTGCTTCCATGTCCTGGCTATGGTAAATAGGGCTGCAACGAACATTTTGGTACATGACTCTTTTAGAATTATGGTTTTCTCAGGGTATATGCCCAGTAGTGGGATTGCTGGGTCATATGGTAGTTCTATTTATAGTTTTTTAAGGAACCTCCATACTGTTCTCCATAGTGGCTGTATCAATTTACATTCCCACCAAAGTGCAAGAGAGTTCCCTTTTCTCCACACCCTCTCCACCATTTATTGTTTGTGGATTTTTTGATGATGGCCATTCTGACTGGTGTGAGGTGATACCTCATTGTAGTTTTAACTGGCATTTCTCTAATGATAAGTAATGTTGAGCATCCTTTCATGTGTTTGTTGGTAATCTGTATATCTTCTTTGGAGAAATGTCTATTTAGGTCTTCTACCCATTTTTGGATTGGGTTGTTTGTTTTTTTGATATTGAGCTGCATGAGCTGCTTGTATATTTTGGAGATTAATCCTTTGTCAGTTGCTTCATTTGCTATCAGGCACTTTTTATATAAAGTCCATATATTATCAAGATCATAGTCATTAGAGATCATCTGAAGCATTATGTCATCATCCAAGGACTGGTGACAAACTGCCAACAGGACAGGTCCAGATATCTTGGGAAATCTGTCTCATTAGATGTCATCTGCTTCAGTTCCGGGAAATCTTTACTTTCACATCACCAGATGATGGCCAGTTCCAGTCAGAGTTTGGTGCTTCCTATAGGTGGGTCATATAAATCCAAGAGTCTATTTCTTGAAGTTTGGCAGCCAAAGGGATGGTTAGTGGTACCTGATAAGGACCTTTCCAATGAAGTTGAAAACAGTTCTGGAGGTGTCTTTTCCAATAGACAAAAATCTCCAGATTGTAATGTATGATGCTTTGTCTCCCAAGGTTGCAGTATGAAAAGATTGCTTTACCAAAGCATGGTTATTTTTAATAGAAGTCATTAGGCCTTTGCAATATTGGACTATCTCTCCTTTTTTTTCAGTTGTAGGTCAGAGGAAGCAGAAGCTAAGTACATTGAACGTCCTGTGACTATTTCAAAGAGTGAGAGTTTATGGGTTCCAAAAAGGATTGGTCTGAGATTTCCTTTTCTGAGGTCAACTGCTGGGTTTCTCTAGTCAGCTTTTCTAAATTATCATTTGGGAGAAATATCCTTTAGTATCATGACAGAGGTTTGGCTGCTGTTGGTCCCTTTACAGCATTCTTTATTGAAATATCAGCAAGATGATTTCCCCTAGCTTCCAGAGAGTCAAATTTAGAATGCCCCAGAATCTTAATAATATCAAAAGATCAGGCAAAAAGTACTGCATCCAATAATTCTTGCACATAGGGGTCATTTAAAATTTTTATTTCCACTGGATGTGAGGAAGCCATGTTGCTCCCACAACATCCCAAAATCATGAACCACTCTGAAATCATATCTACTGTCAGTATAAATAATGGCAGTTTTGTCCTTGGCTAAAGTACAGACCCATGTTAGAGAGTAAAATTCAGCCTGTTGGGCCGAAGTAGCCATAAGTAAAGATGCTGCCTCAGTGACATCAAAAGGAGTTATAATAGCATACCCAGCACAATATTTGCCATTGTCACCTTTTAAATAAGAACCATCAATGAACTATGAAAAGTTAATGTTAACCAGTAGAATTTCCTGTAGATCATCATGGGGAGTCAGGAGGTGGTCTGTCAGTGTTAAGCAGCAGTGAGGGACTTCATTGATGATGGATGAGAGAAGAGTAGCTACTATAATGTAAGAGTTATGTGAGGAGCAGTTAACAAAAGGACTTATAAGAAGTAAGGCAGCTGTCTGAGAAATGTTGATGTGATGAGAATTCAGGAGAGCATCTACTCTATAAGGTACAAAAATTGTTAAAGGGCATCCCACAATGATTTTTTTTGGTGGCTTTAACTATAAGGGCAGTGGCCGTAATGGCTCTAAGGAAAGAGGTGTAGCCACCAACTGGACCCATGCCACAGTGTCCAGTTGCTGGTTACAATAGTCTATGGGTGGATGGTGGTCTCTTGTTTTTGAGTTAGTAGCCCAAGGGCATTCCTTTCCTTTTCATATACAAAAAAGGAAAAGGGAATCTGATAATTGGGATGCCCAAGGGCAGGTGGGTTCATCAAACATTCCTTTAAGGCTTCAAAGGCTATGTTGTCTGGTTTTTCCCATAAAATTAGGTTGGAGTTCTTAATTTTCAGTAAAACATATAGAGGTATGGTATAAGAAATATGGAATCCAATTTTGGCAATAATCAACTAGCCTGAGAAAACCTTGCAAGTTGGTACTTAGCTTTGGGAAACTTGGGACACAATGAAGTCTATCTGAATCTAGGTGTAGCCTTTGTTCTGATATCAGATGCCCTAAATATCAAACCTGGGTTTGGGAAAACTGCAATTTTTCTTTGGCAACCTTATTCCCTTTGAAGCTAAAATCTTTAGCAAGTGGATGCTATCTTCCTGTGAGACTTGAGAAGGAAAGTAAAGAAGCAACTCATCTGCATATTGCAACAAAGTAGGACCTCTAGGGAACTTTATATCATCCAGATCAGCCTTCAGGATTTGTGAGAAATTAGAAAAACTCTCAGTAAAACCCTGAGGCATTATTGTCCAGGCGAACTGTTTTTCTTCCCAAGTGAAGGCAAAAAGGTATTGGCTGGTTTCATCAATTAGAATAATGAATTCACTGCATAAATCAATTATAGTAAAGAATTTACTTCCAGTGGTGAAACCAAGCAGGACCCTGTGGACCTTCTGGGCACAAAAGCCTTTCTGTCTCCTGTTTCTTGACTCCATGACCTTCCCTGAGTTTCAAAGGGCAGATTCTAACTGTTGCTATCAAGGAAGGGAAGGGATGCAAAGACAAGGGAGAGGCAGCCAGGAAACAATAGTGTAGCCTTGGGGCAGGGTCCTGGTTCCACCTGAAGGGACACCTTTAAGCTCTTTAAGATACAGGCATTCTTCATACCAGAGAAAGACCACCTGAGGCTACATTAAAGGAACCAGAGAGGCTCATCAAGACATTACCGGAGACCAGATTAGAGGAATGAAGGCCCTGCATACACCTTAATCTTATCAGCAACCCCACCCTTCAACCATTGTTATAAAACTCCTCATCAAATCCTTCTGGGTTGGGACTCATAGTTTTCAAGGGTAGGACTCCTCTGTGTCCCCCTTTTCCTGGCAAAGCAATGAAGCTGTTCTTTTCTACTTCACCCAAAACCCTGTCTCTGGCACCGGTGTACAGAGGCTGAGCTTTCAGCATCTGTGGGAGCGGACGTTAGTAACGTGTGAGGGTTAGGAACAACACGGTGCTGAGGGATAACAATGGTTTATTGCTCAGAGGTCCTGCACAAGCCTCTATCCTTGGCCCTTGGGTTTTATCGCTGATAAAATAGGACTGTTACAGAGGCTAGTACAAGGGATGATGAGAGCTTGAGCCTTGTAATATTCTATGATGGGCCTTATGCCTTGAAATACTTCATTACTTATAGAGTGTTGATTAACTGGGGGAGGAGGTTTTGAGGGATCTATTTGAATGCTGATGGGAGGTGTGCTGTGAGTTTTGCTAACATCATTTGGAGATTTTGCCCATAAGGAAATGGTAGCTGATTCAATAGGAACAAATGATCAGTGTTTCCAGAATCTGCTCTAGTACCATGAGAGACCGAACAAATAAAGGGTCATTTAATCCACCTAGTGTGTTACTTTGATGACTACTGTCAAATTCTAGAATTATTTCCCCCTTTTGGGAGAAAGAAATTCTAGCATACTTGTCTAAGAAGTCTCAGCATAATAAATGGGTAGGGGTAGATGAACTAAAGAGAATAGAGTAAGTATCTCCCAAAGGGCCTAAACAAAAGGGAACGGTTCAGAGATCCCCCTCCTATTCTAGCTGTTTTAGTACTAACAGGCAGTGGCTGTTTTATAGTAGTAAGGTTGAGCACTGAAAGTTTGGCTCAAGTGTCACCTAGAACTGGAAGAGATTCATCCCTAATCTGGAGAAAAGATTTACCAAGCTGATTAAGAGGGAGGATTGGGAAGAGTGCCTGTAGTTCCTCACAGCCCCATCATTGAGAATTGGGAGGAAGGTGGAAAGGCTGGTTAGAGGTCCAAAGGCACCCAAAGTGCTTAAATTTGTAACAATCTCTTTTCCAATATCCTACCTCTTTTCAATAATAGCAGAAACTAGAAAGGTTTTGTTTTCGTGTTGGAACCTTCATTCATTGGAGGTGAAGATTAAGAATTTTGGTGCTCTTGCTTTTACGGTGCAAGAGAGCTGGTGTGCCAGATTAGCAAAATCTGGAGTGGACACAGTTTCCCATTCCACCCTGGTTCTTTTCACTAGAAGGGAAAGGTCCTGATTCAGCCCATTAATAAACATAGGCTTAAAAGCTACCTGAGCGAAACGAATATCTGAAGGAAGACTAAAATTTTCTTTAAAAATAATCTGAGTTGATTATAATAATCAGGAACAGGTTCATCAGATTTTTGTGTGCAAGCCCAAATTTTGTTCTAATCAACAGCTTTGAAAAGCCTTAGGAATTGCTCAATGAAGTTTGCCTAATGATTGATCTAGCCTGATCATCTAAGTTAGTGGGCTAGTCTCCTGGTTGTAATTCTAGAGACCTTTCAGGATTTTCCCAATTAGCAGTTTTCATCCACTGCTTGGCCTGGCCTTTGCCAAAACACATATGAATTAAGTCTGAGAGATGAGGTTGATAAGTTTAAATGACTACTAAATTCCTTAGTAAATCTGTGAGGATCTTTAATTACTTGGGGAAAATCTTTGACTATGCCTTGCAATTCAGCTTTAGTTCAGAGAGTATGAGAAATTAAGGGTTTAGCTCCTGGATCCTCAGAAAGCTTAATTTTAAATGGTTGGGTTCTGACTGACAAGTTGAGAGGAAAAGGAAGTGGGGAGAGTTTCAGAGAAAAGGTAAGATTGGTGAGAGATTACTGTGGGGAAATTGAGGATATAGAGGAGGCATAAAGAGGTTCAGAAGAAAAGGAGGAAGATGGTGCTAGAGGTGGAGTCTGACCAAGGCAGAGAAGAAGCAGCCTGAGGCCTCTGGATCCATCTTATCTTTCTTTAATCCTTTGTCTCAGTTAATCTTAAAATCTTATTTTGCAGAGAGTCAATCTTAGACTCCTGATAACATTGGGTAACCTCAAAATACCTATCAAAATAAGCATTCCACTCAGTTCTGAAATTTTTGAGCTATTGTAGTCCAATTCTGTTTTAAGGAAATTAAGTTTGGGGAATTAAGAAGTTCCCCATAATGGCCAGTGATGTTCTAAATTGCCTTTGGTCAGGTTAGTCCATTTAGTTTGAAATGCACATGAGGAAGGACCATGCTTTTAAAACATAAAATCAGCTGAAATACCTGTAAGGGGGAGGGGGGTAGCTTCAAAATACTTCAAAAACCAGGATCTCATTTGTCAGAGGTTTTTCCTCTAATGTAAACAATTTACAAATAGCTCAAACATTTTACAGCACAAAAAGCTCAACTCAAACAACTTGCAAACTAACCCCAACGGTACTAAGGAGACAGCTTGGTCCCAGAGGAGCCAGGCTGAAGGCTTTTTTAGCCAGTCTCCAGATGGGCCCTTCCAAAACAACAGGCCAAAATTAAATTGACCTCTAACAAAATTTAAATTTCTTATGATTTCTCAGAAAATAATGTTTTTGATATATTACAAGGAAAAAAAGCCCAAATCAAAACGTAGTATTTGTAACTGAGTAAAAGGTACAGTCTAGAATGATAAATTGATTGGTGGTACAATAATTCCTTTAACTGTTGTATTTACTGAATGTATACAAATGCCTTTAACTGTTGTATTTACTGAATGCATACAAATGCCAGTAATAATCCTAAAAGTTATATGAATATAAATTTTAGGTTACCTGGATCACTAGCAAGCTCTGTATTATTTATACTGCAGCATGGAGATAAATGAGGACGGTGCTATGTGAACTGCTGTCATAAACTTAGAGAAAAAAAAGGTCCACGAAGTGACAAATAACAAGAATGTGACAATCTCCTGATGTTTTTGAGACACTATAGTATGCTTATCAATGAAACAGCCCTGGGCATATATTTTTGGCATAAATATACAATTCCTGACAGTACTGATGAAAATTCCCTTACATTATTTTTAAGTCTTCACCATTGGCCAACTTATAAACAAATATAGATTTGATGATCTAGCCTGTCATGGTTTCTTGCCAAGGCTACAAACAGACTTACATGGAATTTCTCCCACTAGAAGAAGAGATTCAATGTCCTGAATGCCAGTTTCACAGTGGCCAGCTACCAGCCCTATTACCGTATTATTAGCTACAAAAACTTTTAAAATAGCAATAGGGGCTTCCCTGGTGGCGTAGTGGTTGAGAGTCCGCCTGCCGACGCAGGGCACACGGGTTCGTGCCCCGGTCCGGGAAGATCCCACATGCCGCGGAGCGGCTGGGCCCGTGAGCCATGACCGCTGAGCCTGCGCATCCGGAGCCTGTGCTCCGCAACGGGAGAGGCCACAACAGTGAGAGGCCCGCGTACCGCAAAAAAAAAAACAAAAAAAAACAGCAATAGAAAGAGGTCTATCTAGGGTCACTCAGAGCAAGCTGAAGGAATAGTAACTGTGTACTACTGGTCACTTGGCAGGTCCTTTACAATGCTGAGTAAAGTACAGAACTACTCTAGTCATAATGCAGGTATTAACAGAGATTAAGTTGCCAGAACCTCTTTTTTTTTTTTTTTGTGGTACGCGGGCCTCTCCCTGTTGCGGCCTCTCCCGTCGCGGAACACAGGCTCCGGACGCGCAGGCTCAGCGGCCATGGCTCACGGGCCCAGCCGCTCCGCGGCACGTGGGATCCTCCCGGACCGGGGCGCGAACCCGTGTCCGCCGCATCGGCAGGCAGACTCTCAACCACTGCGCCACCAGGGAAGCCCCCAGAACCTCTTTTTAAAAACAACAACATTGAGGGACTTACCTGGTGGTCCAGTGGCTAAGACTCCATGCTCCCAGTGCAGGGGACTTGGACTTGATCCCTGGTCAGGGAACTAGATCCCACATGCATGTTGCAACTAAGAGTTTGCATGCCACAACTAAGAGTTCGCATGCCGCAACTAAAGATCCTGCATGCTGCCATGAAGATCTCACATGCCACAACTAAGACCCGGTGCAGCCAAAATAAATAAATATATTTAAAAAAAATAAAAATGAAAACATTGAGCCTTCATTTTACAAATTTGCAGAATGTTTTACTTAAGCAAAACAAATAAGCCAATTCAAAAAAAATGGGCAAAATTTTTGCTTAAGAAATATTTTTGCTTAACTAAGAGTTCCTGCTGTTTTCATGTGAACTAACTGATAGGGAACCATTCTAGGAGAATCACTGGCTCTTATAACCAACTTTAGAGTGTGGGAAGAATTATCCTCAGTTTAAAAAAAAATTGTTATAAAGCATAAACTAACAACAACAACAAAAAAGAATTATCCCCAGTGCCATCAGCCATTTAGGACTATTTGGTTGGGGGAGAAAAAAACAAAATGATGTATTCTAGCCAGAGGGATTAGAGAAAACCCAAAACACAGTCTCTTAATATCACACAAAAAAATCTGCTCTTGGGACTTCCCTGGTGGTCCAGTGGTTAAGAATCCACCTTCCAGTGCAGGGGACATGGGTTCGATCCCTGGTCAGGGAACTAAGATCCCAGATGCCACAGGACAACTAAGCCGGTGCGCCGCAACTAAAGAGAAGCCTGCACACCACAATGAAAGACCCCACATGCCGCAACGAAGATCCCGCAGGCTGCAACTAAGACCTAATGCAGCCAAATAAATATTTTAAAAGAAAAATAAAAAAGGACATCATGCTGAAAACCCTCTACTGGCTCCCCCAACCCTCAGAATCAAACCCAAACTCCTTACTCTAGGTTTAAAAAAAAAAAATCTGCTCTCACCTCTTCTATTTAACATTTTACTGGAAGTTCTACTTAGTGCAATAAGGTCAGAGAAAGGAATAAACAGTCTCCATAATGGAAAGTAAGAAGTAAAACTTTCTTAATGCACAGAAAGCATTACCATGTATATAGAAAATCTGGTGATATTTATAAGAAAAGCTACTGGAACTAATAAGTGAGTTTTATAGAATTGCAGGATACAAGATCAATATACAAAAAATCAATTGCCTTTCTAATTATGAGCAATAAACAATCAAAAATTAAAGTTTTAAAAATACCATTTACAATAGCATCAAAAATATGAAATATAGGGAGACCTATGACAGAAGATGTGAAATACCTGTAGACATAAATGTGTTGTAAAACATTATTGAGAGAAATGAACAAAAACCTAAATAGTATGGAGGCATATCACGTTCACTGATTGAAAGATTGTTAACAATATTAACAATATTGTTAAGGTGGCAATTCTTCTCAAATAGAACTACAGATTCAACACAATCGCAATTTTTTAAAAAAGCAGGTTTTTAAAAATCAATTGAGAAACTGATTTTAAAATTTACATGGGATGCAAAGGATTTGATATAGCTAAAACAACTTTGTGAAAGAAAAAAATTTGAAGGATGCCTAATTTCACAACTTACTATAAAGCTACATTGATTAGAACAGTGTAGCACTGGTTACATGTAGTCAAATAGATCAAAAGAATGGAATGGAAAGAATAGCTACAGTGAGTGCAGAAATAGATTCATAACTGATTTTATCAAAGGTGAAAAGGCAGTTCAGTAGGGAAAGGACAGTCTTTCAACACATGATGCTGGAACAACTGGATATTCATATGCAATAAAATGAACTTCAGTTCAAAGTGTCCAACAATAATAGCAAAGACAAAAACAAGAGCTAACACTTTCTACCCACTCTTCTTAGTACTTAATATGTATAATTTTACCTAAATCACACAAAATATTGGGATATTATGCCTATTTTAAAGATGGAAGACACAAGCACGAGGAGTTCTTGCCCAAGGTTCCATAGAAAGCAGCAGAAGTGGGATATAAATATGTGCTGATTACAGACTGGCTGATTTTAAGGAATATCATACAGTTAAGAATAGAAGGTAGTTATAAATATGTTAATATGAAAAAATCTCCAAGAGAAAAAAGGTGTAAAATAGATGAAAGTGTGCTCTCATGTGTGTTAGTGTATGTGTGTGTAATCACCATGGATTTTATTTTCTGGAAAGAATCACAAAATAATGTAATAATTACCTCATTAACTTTGGATATGTATGTGTATTGTTTTTATTTAGAAACATCAATAGCCATTATATAGGCAAGAAAATTATGACTTTTTTTTATTAACCTCTTTGTAGTTTTTTTTTTTTTTTTTTTTTTGCGATACGCGGGCCTCTCACTCTTGTGGCCTCTCCCGTTGCGGAGCGCAGGCTCTGGACGTGCAGGCTCAGCGGCCATGGCTCACGGGCCCAGCCTCTCCACGGCATGTGGGATCTTCCCGGACCGGGGCACGAACCCGTGTCCCCTGCATCGGCAGGCGGACTCTCAACCACTGCGCCACCAGGGAAGCCCTCTTTGTAGTTTTTTATATGAAAAACACACAATGTCATATTTTAAAGTAATAAAAGCAATGTTAGTAATAAAAATCCATGAATCAGTAATTTTAACCTAACAATCATTAAATTCATCCATTCATATATTAATTTAATAATTCATTCATTCATTAAATATTTATTAAGCACTTAACAACCATATAAACAATTTTCTAGGTCAGGAGTTGGCAAACATTTTCTGAAAAGGCTAGATAGAAAATGTGTTAGGCTTTGTGGATCATAAAGTCTTGGTCACAACTACTCAACTCTGCCTTTGTATTGCAAATGTACAATAGACAATATATATACAAAATGACTATGGTTGTGTTTCAATAAAACTTTATTTACAAAAATAGGAATCAGACCAGTTTGGTCCATAGACTATAGTTTGCCAACTTCTGTTCTAGGTGATTATTTTTAATCCGTCTAGGTGTTTTTAGCCTACAAATACATAAACATGTATAGTTATAATAAATACATATCCATATAATTTATATATGCCTATTGATACTGCATGTGCACACAGACACACACAGTAAAAGAATCAACTAAGAGGTTACACCTGACTTAAGTATAAGATGCAGATGTAATACCATGGAATTATGTAAAAATAATATTAGTGATTATATACTTAACTGATAACAAATAAGTTACTCAAAGTAAAGAATTTAGAGGAGAAAACATGATGCAGCATTATTCTTAGATTTTGCATAAAGAAAGCAGGGGATGAACTGAAGAGAAGATTAATTGTGAACTGGATGTGGATGTACATTAAAATGTGTCAAGAAAATAGGCCATCACATATTTAAACTAGGAGGTGAAATCCTTCACTACACAATTATATTGAGTCTGCATCTGGAATACTCATTTTAGTTGCATATCTCAGTACCAGAAACACACAGAATAACCTGCAAGCTGTTCAAGAAACAGCATTAAAAATAGTTCAAAGACAGAAGAAAGTGATTTTAGTTGATGAAATGATAAATACACAACTAAGGAATAATTATATGACAATAAAGAAACTTAAAAGTAGAGAGACAGCAGGTCCATTTATCAAAATATTTTAAAAGAATTTAAATGAAATTGTAACATTCATATTTTATAAATTAACTTCCACTAACAAACCCGGGAATTTGGAATTAGACCAGAAAAAAATAGTTGAATACATAAGAGAAGGGGTATAAATGTGGGCACAAAAGATGAATTTTTGCTGCGCCATGTTCTCTAACATTAATCAGTTTATATAATAATGAAGACCCAAGTTACATAACATCATCCCTATGGGAGTCAGCCCATAACTTGACTTGCTCAATTTTTGAAACATAAGGTTAGAAAGTCTTAGCAGCTGGGAAAATATTGTAGTTCTAAATAAATGGTACACTTTTGGATAACCTGATTCTTCCACAGATCATCACACTTGAAGATGAAAAATGATGTGAAATAGAGATAAGGGAGATAAAATTCTGAACAACGTACCTTTTATTTCTTTCAAGCACATGTTGTACCCTAGCCTGCCATGGTTCACTGCAACCAAATTGGTTTTCTCTTCTTGTATCAATATACAAATCATGGTTCTCTCAGAAGGCATAAACTAACTTTCCCATTATTCCTGTGAATGTCATCAGTCAGGATGTTGGTAGCTAATCCATGTTGTTTTCTTGTAGGATGTACCTTGAAATTTCCAGAATATTATTTGTTGCAAGTAATAAGAAAAGCTTTAAAACATGCTTTTAGCTAGGTGATATACACCTGTACTTTTTAATAATTCCCTAAGCATACTATTCTTTTGATGAAAAATATAGAGAAATACCTGAATGTCTTTAAAACATTTTTTGTGATTAAATAAAATGTTTTAAATTTTGTGATTAAATTCAAATGTGAATTGTATAAAAAAGAAAACATATTAAAATATATTCTTCTAATGAGTAAATTACATTGAATAAAACTTCAGAAGAAATAATAATTAGAAAGAGCAGTAGAAAAGCAGTAATCATTCTAAGTATAATTAACCTTTAAATGATAACATAAAAAATAATAAATTTTTAAGTTACCATATTGAGACTTGAGAACCCAAATTAGTGTCAGCAGTTCTTTTTGATATTTATTAAATTAGAGAACATATTTATCCACTTTAAAAATCTAAGAACTACAAAACAAAATGTTAGAATGTTTATTTAGAGGGTTTGCTTCACTAGAGCTACTTAGTAGGATTAAGAAATTATTGTACACATATCTTTTTTATACATAGGTCCATGCCAATATATTTTATGAGGTTTCAATTCATCAAGCTCAAATAATTAATTCACACATAAAAAGTTTACTTTTACTGTGGACATAATTTAGAATTTTTAATCAAACCTTTTTCTCCTTTTAATATTAAAAGTATATGCTAACTGAACAAAGTTAAGAATTTAATTTAATACAGCAAATATTTATCAAATGCACCCTATGTGCAAGGAACAGGCTAGGTGCTAGAATATAAACATTTGTAAAATAAAGCCCTTTCTTCAAAGGGCTTAAAATCAAATACTGTAAGACCAGCATACAAATAGTTATAAAGTAAAAAAAAGGGCAAATATTTTTAAAGTGGTCAAGTAAATGTGGGTCTCCAACGAGATAAATGCCTATTTCACGTTTGTGGAGAGCTCAAAAAAAGACTCATAAAGGAGGAAACTTTGATTGGGTTATGAAGGCTAGATGGGATTTCTACGGAAGAAGGTGCACAGAGAGACACTCTACATGGATGGCACAGCATCCATAGAAAACTAGAAGTGATAATGAGGCAGTGACTAGAAGATGTACACCTCTCCCATAAAACAGCTAAAGCACAGGTATGCATATGCATTGTGGGAAAATGCAAAAATTAGGCTTGGAGTATTTCTACACAAACACTTAAAACCCAAGATAAGAAATTTGGACTTAATTTAAGAAGGAACAGAAAACAGCAAGTAATTTTGGGCACAGTTAGCATATAACTGATAGACTAGAATGCAGAGAGATTTTAGGAAAAGGTTAATTTGGAGGTTACTGAAATAACCTAGAAAAGTGCAGATAACGACCTAAACCACGTGGCAAAGAAAGGAATGGAAGGGAAGGAATAATGTGAGAAATATGGCACAAATAGAATCTAGAGCACTTAGCAGTTGAATTGATTAGGGATGGGCATGGAATGGATGAGAGGAAGCCAAAATTGACCTTAAGATTCTTGTTGGTATAATTATTCCAGTTGTTCTGGGAACTTCAAAATAAGATGCCTCTGTTTCTTTGTGCATTTGGTTTTACTTGCTTTTCCTTTCATTGTACCAGGACATTGGTAGCCCTTTTCCATGGTAAGATCATGTCTTTAAATCCAAGGAGAAATTTTCATATTAATTCCTTGACAAATTTCTTACCTTAATTTGTTCTGTTTTCTCTTTCTGGAACTCCTGTTAGTTATTTTTCTCCCAGATTTCCTTATGTGCTTCTTGTGAATTATTTAAAAAGTTAAAACTCTGATATAAATAGTTTCTATAAATTCTTCTAAAAGATTTAAATTATGCTTTTCAAAATAAATATTTAATCTACACAGAATTGAATTTTGCATATGGCATGTTGCAATGATCCAATTCCTTTATTTCCAATATGGATTATTAGTATTTTTATGCAACAGGTCTCAAAAAGTCCATCTATCCCCCAGCGATCTTCAAGGCCACCTCTCATATATATCAAGCTTTCTTATATATATAAGTTTATTTTGAGGTAATCTGTTCTGCTCTATTGTTGTTGATCCCTATACCAATATCACACTGATTTAATTACTATTGCACCATGCAATCTTATGTGGTATAGGAATTCCCCTGCAATGTTCTTCCTTAGGAGTGTTTTATATACTCTTTACTATTTCAAGTAAACTTTAAATAATCTTGTCAAGTTCCTTGAGAAATCTCTTTTATAAAGCCACTAAATTTACAGATCAAGTTGGGAAAATTCAAACTTTAGAAACTTTCTGTTCATGAATATGGTACATTTCTCCATTTATTTAGGTAATTGTAATGTCTTTCCATATAGTTTCATTTATACTTCTTTTGTTGGATTTATTTCTCTGTACCTCACATTTTATTGCTATTTACATATGAACTTTTATATAATTTTACATTTTCTAATCACTGCTGGTATATAGAAATGCAATCACTTTTTGTACAGATTCTCAAAATCTCTTATGAATCTTATTATTTATCTATAGATTCTTTAATTTTTCTGTTAATATAATCTTCAAGTAATGCCAGTTTTTGACAATTTCTCATTTTATTATCTATATATCTATCACTAGTTTCCCACATGCTCCATCAAATCCAATGCCTACTGATTTAATTTTTCAAATTCTAAAATGCATCTGATAGCCTTATCTGTCAAAGTTTTTGCTCTTTAAAACTCCATCCATTCTCCTCCAATCTTTATGAATCCATTCCATGCCAATCTTTATCCACATTGTTCCCCTTTTCTTATTATTCAAGATACTTCCTCCAACTTAAAGGAAGAAAAAAAAAAGATAGTGCCTCCATTATTCTCTCAAATAGGAGTGGAAATCTTAAGACATCCTTGTCCTTTTCTTGAACGTGAAAAAAATGTTTTTAGGGTAAGCTGGGACGAAGTGAGAGAGTGGCATGGACATATATACACTACCAAATGTAAAACAGATAGCTAGTGGGAAGCAGCCCAATAGCACAGGGAGATCATCTTGGTGTTTTGTGTCCACCTAGAGGGGTGGGATAGGGAGGGTGGGAGGGAGATGCAAGAGGGAGGAGATATGGGGATATATGTATATGTGTACTGATTCACTTTGTTATAACGCAGAAACTGCTTTAGTATAATTGTAAAGCAATTATACTCCAATAACGATGTTAAAAAAAGATTATAACATTGAATACAATCTTTGTCCTATGTTTTGGGTAAATATTCAATTAGAATAAAGTTTCCATCTATTATTAATTTCCTAAGAGGATCATTTTTGAACAGGGGTAAGACTCTGCACCCAATTCTAATGTGTGGGTATTTTCTCCACATATTCAAGCAGTTTTCTGGCACCAGCTATGTATCCTACAATTCTACCCAATTCTGACACTATCTACCTAGAAATAGCATCAGACCGCACAGGTTAAGTGTTCAGTCCTACAAGACTGTCTCCCCCACATACTTCAGATGCCAATTACAAGTCTAGGTTGTCACCTATGCTTCTGACTGACTGGCTACAGATTAGAAGTTCCAATGAACCCCACCTTGGGTTGAATAAGAATAGTGACTCATTTCATCCTAACCAAGGATTAATGATGACTGATATGTTATTATAGCACCACTAGATAGAATGGAATTACAATTTTACACTGGGTTATTTATAACCTATCAAACTTACCATCTTTTCAAAATGAGTCAACTGTTGACTCTGAAACGGCAAATATTTCTTCTGTTACATATAGTTTGTTTGTTTTTTTTAATTTCCAAAAAAACGGTTGCTTCATGTTCACTGAGGTATATCAAAATAGAATTACATGTATTTATGTTTTTTACAGTTATTTTCCTGTAAGTGATTTCCAATCTCATAGTGTTGTGGTCAGAAAAGATGCTTGATACAATTTCAATTTTCTTAAATTTTCCGAGGCTTGATTTGTGACCCAAGATGTGATCTATCCTGGAGAATGTTCCATCTGCACTTGAGAAGAAAGTGTATTCTGCCACTTTTGGTGGAATGTTCTATAAATACCAATTAAATCTATCTGGTCTATTGTGTCATTTAAAGCTTTTGTTTCCTTATTTATTTTCTGTTTGGATGATCTATCCACTGCTGTAAGTGGGGTGTTAAAGTCCCCTACTATTATTGTGTTACTGTCGATTTCCCCTTTCACGGTTGTTAGCATTTGCCTTATGTATCGAGGTGCTCCTATGTTGGGTGCACAAACATTTATAATTGTTACATCTTCTTCTTGGATCGATCCCTTGATCATTATGTAGTGTCCTACCTTATCTCTTGTAACGGTCTTTATTTTAAAGACTGTTTTATCTGACATGAGTATTGCTACTCCAGCTTCCTTTTAATTTCCATTTACATGGAATATCTTTTTCCATCCCTTCACTTTCAGTCTGTATGTGTCCCTAGGTGTGAAGTGGGTCTCTTGTAGACAGCATGTATATGGGTCTTGTTTTTGTATCCATTCAGCCAGTCTGTGTCTTTTGGTTGGGGCATTTAATCCATTTACATTCAAGGTTATTATCATTATGTATGTTCCTATTATCATTTTCTTAATTGTTTTCAGTTTGTTTTTGCGGGTCATTTTCTTCCCTTGTGTTTCCCACTTAGAGAAGTTTCTTTAGCATTGTTGCAAAGCTGGTTTAGTGGTGCTGAATTCTCTTGGCTTTTGCTTATCTGAAAAGCTTTTGATTTTTCTGTCGAATCTGAAGGAGACCCTTGCTGGGTAGAGTAATCCTGGTTGTAGGTCTTTCCCTTTCTTAACTTTAAGTATATCCTGCCACTCCCTTCGGGCCTGCAGAGTTTCTACTGAAAAGTCAGCTGATAACCTTGTGAGGTTTCACTTGTATGTCATGGAGGTTAAATAGTGTTCTACTGAATAACCAAGAGATCACTGAAGAAATCAAAGAAGAAATAAAAAAATGCATAGAAAAAAATGACAAAGAAAACATGATGACCCAAAACCTATGGGACGCAGCAAAAGCAGTTCAAACAGGGAAGTTTATAGCAATTCAATCTCACCTCAAGTAACAAGAAAAATCTCAAATAAACAACCTAACATTACACCTAAAGCAACTAGAGAAAGAAAACCCAAAGTCAGTAGAAGGAGAGAAATCATAAAGATCAGAGCAGAAATGAATGAAATAGAAATGAAGAAAACAATAGCGAAGATCAGTAAAACTAAAAGCTGGTTCCTTGAGCAGATAAACAAAATTGATAAACCCTTAGCCAGACTCATCAAGAAAAAAAGGGAAAGGATGCAAGTCAGTAAAATTAGAAATGAAAAAGGAGAAATCACAACTGACACTGCAGAAATACAAACGATTATAAGAGACTACTACAAATAACTATATGCCAATAAAATGGACAACCACAAAGAAATGGACAAATTCTTGGAAAGGTACAATATTCCAAGACTAAACCAGGAAGAATTAGAAAATATAAACAGACCTATCACTAGTAAGGAAATTGAAATCATAATTTAAAATCTTCCAACAAACAAAAGTCCAGGACCAGATGGCTTCACAGGTGAATTCTATTAAACATTTAGAGAAGAGCTAACACCGATCCTTCTCAAACTCTTCCAAAAAACTGCAGAGGGAGAAACATTCCCAAATTCATTCTACAAAACCACCATCACCCTGATACCAAAACCAGAAAAAGATGTCACAAAAAAAGAAAATTATAGACCAATATCATTGATGAACAAAGATGCAAAAATCCTGAACAAAATACTAGCAAACAGAATCCAACAACATATTAAAAGGATCATACACCATGATCAAGTGGGATTTATACCAGGGATGCAAGGATTCTTCAATATAGTGAAATCAATCAATATGATACACCATATTAACAAACTGAAGGAGAAAAACCGTATGATCATCTCAATAGACGTAGAAAAAGCTCTTGACAAAATTCAACACCTATTTAGATAAAAACTATCCAGAAAATGGGCATAGAGGGAACCTATCTCAACAGAATAAAGGCCACATCTGAAAAACCCACAGCAAACATCATACTCAATGGTGAAATACTGAAAGCATTTCCACTAAGATCAGGAAAAAGACCAGGATGTCCAGTCTTGCCACTCTTATTCAGCATAGTTTTGGAAATCCTAGCCATGGAAAGCAGAGAAGAAAAAGAAATACAAATTGGAAAAGAAGGAGTAAAACTGTCACCGTTTGCAAATGACATGATACTATGCATACAAAATCCTAAAGATGCCACCAGAAAACTACTAGAACTAATCAATGAATTTGGTAAGGTAGCAGGATACAACATTAATGCACAGAAACCTCTGGTCTTTCTATACACTAACAATGAAAAATCAGAAAGAGAAACTAAGGAAACAATCCCATTTACCATCACAACAAAAACAATAAAATACCTAGGAATAAACCTACCTAAGGAGGTGAAAGACTTATACCCAGAAAGCTATAAAACACTGATGAAAGAAAGCAAAGATGACATAAACAGATGGAGAAATATACTATGTTCTGGGACTGGAAGAATCAATATTGTGAAAATGACTATACTACACGAAGCAATCTACAGATTCAGTGCAATCCCTAACAAATTACCAATGGCATTCCTCACAGAATGAGAACAAAAAATTTTACAATTCATATGGAAACACAAAATACCCTGAATAGCCAAAGCAATGTTGAGAAAGAAAAACAGAGTTGAAGGAATCAGGCTCCCCAACTTCAAACAATACTACAAAGCTACAGTAATCAAGACAGTATGGTACTGGCACAAAAACAGAAATATAGATCAATGGTACAGGATAGAAAGCCCAGAGATAAACCCATGCACATATGGCCACCTAATTTATGACAAAGGAGGCAAGAACATACAATGGAGAAAAGACAGTCTCTTCAATAAGTGGTGCTGGGAAAACTGGACAACTACACATGAAAGAATGAAATTAGAACACTACCTAACACCATAAACAAAAATAAACTCCAAATGGATGAAAGACCTAAAGGTAACACCAGATACTATAAAACTCTTAGAGGAAAACATAGGAAAAACACTCTTTGACATAAACCACAGCAAGATCTTTTTTGACCTACCTCCTAGAGAAATGGAAATGAAAACAAAAATAAACAAATGGGACCTAATGAAACTTAAAAGCTTTTGCACATTAAAGGAAACCATAAACAAGATGAAAAGACAACCCTCAGAATGAGAGAAAGTATTTGCAAATGAAACAACAGACAAAAGATTAATCTCCAAAATATACAAACAGCTCATGGAGCTCAATATCAAAAAAAAAAATCCAATTAAAAAATGGGGGGAAGACCTAAATACACATTTCACCAAAGAAGACATACAGATGGCCAAGAGGCACATGAAAAGATGCTCAATATCACTAATTATTAGAGAAATGCAAATCAAAACTACAATGAGGTATCACCTCACACCAGTTAGAATGGCCATTATCAAAAAATCTAGAAATAATAAATCCTGGAAAGGATGTGGTGAAAAGGGAACCCTCCTACACTGTTGGTGGGAATGTAAATTGATACAACTACTATGGAGAACAGTATGGAGGTTCCTTAAAAAATGAAAAACTGAAGTATCATATGACCCAGGGCATATACCCTGAGAAAACCATAAATTAAAAGAGACATGTACCACAGTGTTAATTGCAGCACTACTTACAATAGTCAGGACATGGAACCAACCTAAATGTCCACCGACAGATGAATGGATAAAGAAGATGTGGCACATATATACAATGGAATATTACTCAGCTATAAAAAGAAACGACATTGAGTTATTTGTAGTGAGGTTGATGGACCTAGAGTCTGTCATACAGAGTGAAGTAAGACAGAAAGAGAAATACAAATACTGTATGTTAACGCATATATATGGAATAAAAAAAAAAGGTACTGATAAACCTAGTGACAGGGCAGGAATAAAGACGTAGACATAGAGAATGGACTTGACGACATGGTGGGGGAGGGGGTAGCTAGGGCAGAGTAGCATGGACATATATATACCACCAAATGTAAAATAGATAGCCAGTGGGAAGCAGCTGCATAGCACAATGAGATCAGCTCGGTGCTTTGCAACGACCTAGAGGGGTAGGATAGGGAGGATGGATGGGAGGCTCAAGAGGGAGGGAATATGGGGATGTATGTGTGCATGTGGCTGATTCACTTTTTTGTGCAACAGAAGCTAGCGCAGTATTGTGAAGCAGTTATACTCCAATAAAGATCTATTAAATAATAATAAATGACATATGTTCACTCCTCTTATTACTTGAATATACTACAAAATCTGAAAAACCAAGGGATAAGGTAGGGAAGATAAGCTGAAATATTCCTCTTTTCTCTCTCTCTCTTTCTCCCCTCATTCCTCGTTCCCTCCCTCTTTCATTTTAACAATTTGGATAAGAGAAGTCTTTAATTATATTGTTTCTCCATAGCACATTCTTAGGGAAAAAAAAAAAAACTTGAGTGAGTAGACTGAGTATACTTTGACATAGATATAGAAAATAACTCAATGACGAAAGACAGGTTCCAGAAATGAATTAAAATATAATAATCATATAATATGAAAAACATGTGGGGAAAATGACTGTTTAATAATGTTCTTGGCATAATTGCCTATATACACCAAAGAAAAACTATTTTTACCTCAAGCTAGACACAAAAAATGATCTTCTTATAAAGCAAAGGAATAACAACTATCAATTAACTATTTAAGAATTAGGAAAATATGTTTATACCTTTGGAATGAAAGAGGCCCTCTTAAAGAAAGAAAATCCAGAAACTATGAAGTAACAGATATCTACATTTAAATATATATAATTTAAATATTTCTGAATCCAAAGATACCATACACAAACAAAAAAGTGTCAGTCAAAATGCAGTCATAAGAATGTTATATCTCTACTATATGATGACCTCTATAATTTTTCTAGTCAAAAGCAATTAAAGAAATTAAAAAATGGGCAAACATATTCCTACTCATGTAGAAGAAGGCATACAAATAGGTGACATATTAAAAAAGATATAAAACTGCAGAAAAAATGTAAATTAAAAACAAGTTTGCTCTTTTTACTTGACTGGATAAAATTTTTAAATTGATAATATCTAATGCTGCTCTTATTGTGGGGAAATGGGTACTTTCATACATTTTTGGTGGATATGCAATTCATACCACTTATTTGAAAAGTAATGTAGCCATTTCTATTGAAATCTAAAATGTGCATTAACTTTGACTCAATAGCCCCACTTTAATAAGCTAATCCATTAAGATTAAACTCTAGCATGTAAGCTGGATGTTCTTTGAACATCCAGTTTTTGTTATCTTTATTAATATCAAACATATGGAGACAACCTGAAAGATCCAAAATAAGGAAATGACTGAATGAATCTGTAATGTCTATTCTATGAATACATATATGTTACTAGTATATAATTATTTAAAAATAAGTTATTAATGTTATGGGAAAATGTTTATGATATATTGTTAAGTGAAAAAATACAAGTGGTTTTGACATTTTAGAAAATGTAAACCATAGAAAAAGGAAGAAAAGAAAATAGAAATACATAGCCTCATCCAGACATAACCAATATTATATTTTGTTATATTTCTAATTAGTCTTTCTGTCAAGTCCAAAAGTTTGCTTAAATCAATCTTAAAGGATGCATCAAAGGACACAGTCAACAGAGTGAAAAAGCAACCTATGTGGAACAGAATAGACAGCCCAGAATCAGACCTCTGTATATACAGTCAATGGAACTTTGGCAAGCAAAGACAATATTGTGGAGTAAAGACAGCCTCTTCAACTAATGGTGCTGTAACAACTGGATATCCACATGCAAAAAAAAATTAATTTAGACACAGACATTATATCCTTCACAAAAATTAATTTTAAATGGATCACAGATCTAAAGTAAAACTCAAAACTATAAAACTCCTAGAAGATAACGTAGGAGAAAACCTTGATGACTTTTGATATGGTGAAGCCTTTTTAGGGGCACCACCAAAGACACATCCATGAAAGAAAGAACTGATTAGCTGAACTTCATTAAGATTAAAAACAACTGCTCTGTGAAAGACAACATCAAGAGAAATAGAAGACCAGCCATAGACTGGGAGGAAATAAAAGACTCCTATGATAAAGGACTGTTTTCCAAAATACTCAAGGAACTTATAATACTCGACAATAAGAAAATAAACTCAGTTAAAAAATGGGCCCAATACTTAACAGACACCTCACTGAAGAAGATATACAGATAGTAAGTAATGATATGGAAAAGATGTTCCACATCACATATCATCAGGGAAGTTCAAATTAAAACAACGAGTTGCCACTACACAACCATTAGAATGGCCCAAAACTGACAACACCAAATACTGGCAAGGATGTAGAGCCACAAGAACTTTTATTCATTCCTGGTGGAAATGTAAAATGGTACAGTTACATTGAAAGACAGTTTGGAAGTGTCCAATAATACACGTTCTTACCATATGATCTAGCAATCACACTCCTTGATAGATTTACCCAAAGGAGCTGAAAACTTGTCCACACAAAAACCTGTTGTTTCTTTTTAAACCACACAGATGTTTATAGCAGTTTTCTTCATAATTGCCCAAACTTGGAAGCAACCAAGATATCTGTGAGTAGATGAATGGATAAAAAAACAGTGGTAGGAAACTCCCTGGTGGCGCAGTGGATAAGAATCCGCCTGCCAGTGCAGGGGACATGGGTTCGATCCCTGGTCCAGGAAGATCCCACATGCCGTGGAGCAACTAAGCCTGCACACCACAACTACTAAATCCTGCGCACCTAGAGCCCATGCTCCGCAACAAGAGAAGCCACCCCAACGAGAAGCCCGTGCACCACAACAAAGAGTAGCCCCTGCTACCCGCAACTAGAGAAAGCCCGTGCGCAGCAATGAAGACACAACGCAGCCAAAAAAACCCCAAAACACACACACACAAAACAGTGGTATACAGACAATAGAAATTACACAGTATTAAAAGAAATGAGCTATAAAATCATGAAAAGGCATGAGGAATCAAATTCATATTACCAAGTGAAAGAAGCCAATCTGAAAAGGCTATATACTGTGTGATATTTTGCAAAATGCAAAACTATGAGACAATCAGTAATCACAAGGGGTGATGGGAGAGGGAAGGATGAATAGGCAGAGCAGAGGATTCATAGGGCACTGAAAATACTCTCTGTATGATAATAAAATGATAGATATATGCCATTATTCATTTGTCCAAACCCATAGAATGTACAACACCAAGGGGGAACCCTAAGGTTAAGTATGGGCTTTGAATGACTATGATCTTGATATGTCAACAGAGGCTCATCCTTGGTAATAAACATACTGCTCTGGTCAGGGATGCTGATAATGGGAGAGGCTATGCAAGGGTGGGGGCAGGGGATATGCGGGAAATCTTTGTATCTTCTGCTCAATATTGCTGTGAACCTAAAAGTGATCTAAAAAATAAATTTTTCAAAATATAAGCAACCTATGGAATGGGAGAAAATATTTGCAAATCACATATCTGATAAGAGATTAGCATTCAGAATATATAAAGAACTCCTATAACTCAACAACAAACAATCCTATTAAAACATAGGCAAAGAACTTGAATAGGCATTTCTCCAAAGAAGATATTCAAATGACCATCAAGCACATGAAATGATGTTCAACATCACTAATCACTGGGGAAATGCACATCAAAACCACAGTGAGATACTGTCTCACACCCAAGAGGATGGTTATTATTAAAAATCAAAAAATAACAAGTGTTGACAAAGATGTGGAGAAATTGGAATACCACTGTTGGTAGGAATATAGAATGGTATAATCACTATGGAAAACATTATGGAGGTTCCTGAAAAAATTAACAATAGAATTACTACATGCTCCAGCAATTCTACTACTGGGTATACACCCCAAAGCAGAGTCTTGACGAAACTCATATTCACAGCATTATTCACAATAGCCAAAAGGTGGAAGCAACCCAGGGGTCACTGATAGATGAATGGATAAACAAAATGTGTTATACGTATACAATGGCATATTATTCAGCCTTAAAAAGGAAGGAAATTGTGACACATGCTACAACATGGATGAACCTTGAGAATACTACGTTAAGTGAATATGCCAGTCACAAAAAGACAGGAACTGTGCGATTCCACTTATATGAGGTACCTTGAGTGGTCAAATTCATTGAGACAGAAAGTACATTGGTGACTGCCAGGCATTGCAGAGAGGTGAAATACTGAGTTGTTTAATGGGTATAGAATTTCAGTTTTGAAAGATGAAAAGAGTTTTTAATATTGCACAATGTGAATGTACCTAACACTATAAAATTGTACACAAAAATAGTTAAGATGATAAATTTTATGTTATGCATATATCCACAATTTAAAAAATTTTTAAATTAATCTTAAAAGATACTAGCCATTTCTGAATACTTTACATGGGAAAATCTTTGTCATAGTAGAGAAAATTCAGTCCTAAAGCCGAGAATCCAAGTATGTCCTTATATTGATCTTTGGTCTCAATTTTACTTGAGGGTAGTTCCATTCTAAATGGTAATGTAATAATCCATATTCTGAAAGGATAGCCCCATATCTTGCAAGTTCTCTGAGTCTGTGGGAGAAATTTGGCCAGAAGAAAATGACATAAAAATCTTTTATAACATAGCCACAGTGGACTGAATTGAGGACTTAACAATTTAAAACAGAACATATGTCTAAATAGACATTTAAATATGATATGAAAGGCAAAGAAGAAAAAAGATATGGCAGCAATGAAAATTTAGTTTCCTAGTTTCCAACCCCTAGATCTAAGGCATAGCCCGAGCATTCTCTCTGAGGATGAGTGTATTGAATGATGTCCCTCTTGAAGCATGACTCAACTGAGAGCCAAAGTATCACCTGAATGAGACTACTTCCCTTCTGCTATCCCAAGAAAAAAGCCCAATCTTCACCAGTTTTTTCCAAAGGTAGATGCTCATGCGTAGTTGGCCTAAGACCCATTCAAAAGAATAAGCCTTTAGCATTCTAAAGGAGACAAATTTATTAATACTTGAGAACTAAAATATTTTAACAGCCAGTTCTGGCTGCCAAGTAAAGATTACTTCTGATTTATATTATATTCTATAGCCAAACATACTAAATATCTGAGCATAACCATATTTAATATGCCTTTCCCTTTTCCATTTCAAAGGCAAGATAATCAGTATAATATTCTTTAAGAACTACCCCAGGCAGCAAATATCCTGTCCTTGTCCCTTCTCTTCTTAAAGAAAGATAAACAAAATATGTTTAGAATATGTTGCCACTTTTCAAAAAATAAACCAAAGCTGCTCCAGTTGACCTAAGACCCTATGTTAACATTTTAACTGCCTAGAGTTTTAACTGAAAATAACCTACTCTAGAGCTATATCTTCAGTATTCTCAACACTATGATGTATTCATTTGCAGTTTACTTAGTTCAACAATTACACCCATTTGCTTCCTCTCTTTCTTGATACACAAAGATATAAATCATCCAGCTCTGAACTGTATTATTTCATTACCTTTTTAGGTTTTACTACTAATAGAGGCACAGGGATGTGAACTTCTGTATCAGATGAATTTTTTTCAAAATAAAGAATTTCCAAAAGCATAAAAAATTTCTAACCCAGTGAAAAATCTACATACAATACTTCGATACGCAAATATCTGGTAGTGCCGAAAGTGTTTAGATTGGAACTTAGAATATGCTTGCATGCATTTACTATATACACTACCTCATTCAATTTAAATACCTCCATGAAATAGTTTAAGAAGTATATATCTTAAAGAAGTATATGTCAGAGACCTAAAGAGCTTATGTTATGCTAGTTTGTTCAAAGTTGCAAAAATATTAATAGGTAGACCTGGACGAAGACTCAGTTCATGATTCCAAGACCTGTACCTTTTTTGTTTGAATGAAATATGTTGCCACTTATTGTTAACACTTAAATTAATATTTTGGAAATGAGCAACGATTCAGACATGTTGTGTAGAAATATTTTTTCACAGTAAATTACTGATAATATGAAAATTAAATAAACACAATATATGTAAATTTAATAGAATCATCATGATCTCTACACTGTAATCAGGTATTGTATTTATAAACTTAGAGAGCTTCAGTACCTATCAGCTAATTCAGACACTTATCAGAGGCAAATCAGGGATTTCAATTTTATTTGTATTATTAGCAAAAAAGAAAAAAAACCCTGAATTCTACATAGAAAGAAAAGAAAGAAAGAAAGAAGGAAAGAAAGAAAGAAAGAAAGAAAGAAAAAGAAAAAAAACCAGCACAAGTTCCTCAATCTCATCTTAAGACATTCCACAAAAATCATTTGAAAAACTAATTCAAAGCCATGGAAATTTCATTGTGGGAGTTTTGTATGTGTCATAAAGCCTCCTGCTATGGAGTTTTTAGATCTAATTTTCATTCCTAGATAAGAACTGAAAGGAAAATTACTATTAAGCAGCAGCTCAGCTCTATTCACCTTGTTCAGAATTATTTGAAATGGTCTGGGACCTTCCAGAATACAGGATGTTGTTGATGTCTATTTTTAAATGTTTGTTCTTCTCATCATATGAGGCCTTATAGCATTCTGAGTTTGTGATTTTAGTGCATGACTTGTGACTGCACCATGGTATGTGTTCTTAAGAGTAGCAATGTTTTCAAGATGGACACTAGTCTCTAAAAAAAGACTGTTAAATCTCCTTCTTTTTGAGCAAGTTTTGTTTTTTTATTTTACTTCTTAACTGATATGCTTACTGAATACGAATATAACCACTGAGCACTTAGGAGCCTGGCTCTATAGGGCTGCACATTTTCTATAAATCTCATAAGTGGAACTCTCTGTCAGGGAGCTTTACTGTGCCCAAAATAGAGACAGTATAAAAATATTTTATTGGGAGAAGGCAACAAAACATAACATATAGGTCAAGTTCAGAGACACATACAAACTCTGTGGTTATTTTCTTTTATAGATGTACTTCAACAAGAAGACTGATTAAATATACTACATGTTTGATTCATCCACTGACTAATTTTATTTCTAGCATCACAATTTTTGAAAAATTATTGTTTTAAATTACAATTTACTACTGTATTATTTATAGTACAATACTGCATCCAAATGAATGATTAAATAAATATTGTGACAACTTATCTTTAAAAGTCTTTATATTTTATTATCTTTCACCTTTGAAAATGTTTCAAGTACTTGCATTCTATTAGATGTTTCATCCTTTCTGTTATGCCTATAATTCCAGAAGCATAGTTTACAAAGATACGTTCTCTCTGTCTCTGTCTCTGTCTCTGTCTCTCTCTCACTCTCTCTCTCTCTCTCTCTATATATATATATATATACATATATATATATAGAGAGAGAGAGAGAGCAGCCCACATTATATAGGGGAAGGGGGCTCTTCCTGCCACTGTATGTAGATATGAAGAATTTGCAAAAGCAATGATGAAGAACTTTTCCCATAACTCTTGGATTCAGCACAAGAATCTAAATCTTGTGCTGAATCTAAATCAAGGATACTAGAAGGCATCACAGAGGGGAGAAAGAAAATTAGTGGAAAGAGCTGTCACTATGCTGTGAATCCCCACCCTACTCATCTGTGGAGGACGAGAAGGGTGCATCCTTTTAACAGGTCTAGAAAGGGGGCATTTAAAAAAACCACTCAGAGATTTTTGAAATGCATTCACTGTATTAATTAGACTCCTGCCTAGGATAATGGGATTGGCTTATACTGCCAGACTTTGAAGGGCCTAGAAATGCTAGAGCTTTTATCAAAATTGAGTGTGTGTTAGAAGAGAGAGAGCGCTAGATTGCAGTTGTGTTGGGTCCTGTGTAACAGAGCCACCTAGAATGGCAAGAGGACATCGGGCAGAAAGTTTAGAGGTTACCCAGTGACTACAGAAGGAGAATCAGTGGACCACCCAAAATAGGTAAGTGTCTGCCTGGATGAAGAAAATAGAGAGGTCCAAGAGAGAACTCCTGGATCCCACAAAAGTATACATGAGGTTCAGCTTTATACATCTGTCATCCCAGAGGGCTTGAAGTCAGCTTATTATCCAGTTCAGATAAGAACTGTTCAATTCAATGTCTTCTCCTTCTCCATATTCCCCATCCCTGTGAAGTCCAAAACCACAGCTAAAACGTGGGGTCAGGAGAAGGAAAAAGAAGGCTTAAATCAAAGGAAAAAAGATGTTAACCAAGCTATACCCTCATTTACACTGCAGGTTCAAGCTGGAGAAAGGAGGGAAAAACAATTGCAGCTGACTGAATTTCGCAGCTTGGGGAAAATCAACGAGACTGGGATATTTTAATTTCTTATTTGAGACTTCTTTCAGGATAAAGTGTCTATAGTAGAGCACTGTGTCTATTTTTTAAAGGTAGGCAGAAAAATCATGAGCCTGCTTGAGTTTTTAAACCAGAGGCAAGGAAATGTTACCCCTGCTTAAAGTTTAAAGGAAAATCCTAAAAGACAAAAATCCATACAATGTGCTCAGTAAGCATGTTAGTTACATGTATATTTTATAAAGTTTACCTACTAGCCAGTGAAAATAGGCAATATTCCTTAATATCTTGGGAAATTCCCAGGGTAGTGTCTGATAGGCCCTTCTGTGTCATTTGGTCATCCTCAAACCAACAGCTCTGTGCAAGGGACAGTAGTTCTCTGACTAGGCATGCATCAGTTTCCCATTTATTCAGGAAAAGGGGCTCTGTTACCATGAGAAAGGTCGAAGAAGACAGACAAAAACAGCAAATGTCCACTAGGATAAGTATCAATATCTTAAGTGTATCGGTAAGTAACTACGTTAGCATGTGAAAGAAAGAGCATTATTATACCCTGTTCCTATGGTCTTTCTTCTACATGGCAGCTATCTAGGGAAATGTTTGTGATGAGTTAGACAAAGTGAATTTGATAGAATTACTTATAATTTCATTATTTTCCTAAATTAAAATTAAATTTTCTCTTCTATCAAGGGACCTCTACAAATTTAGGAGATCAGAAGTATAATTCAGATTATATCGTGTTCGAATTTACATTTGAATTAACTTTATGTATATCTTGAATTCATTTCATAATCAATGTTTGTCCTGTGTGCCTAAGTGGATTTGTACTAATGATCATAAATAGTTTTTCCCACTTGATTTATTATCACTAAAAATGTACATGCAAAACATATATTTATTATTGATGTCATATAAGTATATACATATATAATAGGACTACTTACAGATCACCAAGAAAATCTCCTGCAATTGAAATAATTTCCTGATGAGAGTTAGTTAAAATATTGGCAAACTAGGAAGTCCTAATTTTTCTTCTTCAATTTTTCCACAGAAAGATATTAAAAACTAAGAAAGAAAACAAAGCCACCGAAGCAATGAAAATCAGGATAAATGGTCAGGCATCTGCTTGACTCCAGAGGGGATTTCTAATAACTAAAGGTTAGATGAAGCCATTAAGCAGAATCATTTAGGAGAAGGTAATAAATTACGTCCATTAAAACTTAATGCATATTCTTACCTTAGAGACATGGTACCATCACTGGATGAAGCAAAATAAGTCATCATTTTAAAGAGTAGGAACAGTTTTCTAAGTAACTCAAAGCCATTCTCTGTTGCCCTCCATTACTACAGCTGGGACCACAAATCCAATAATCAACAAATTCCATGACAGAATTGGACTGGAATTAACAAATTACTCCCCAGAAAGAAGTTAGTAGCAAAGGGAGATGAAGGCAAGAATAACCATGAGAAGAGTGTATACTCTCTGGGCTACAGTTTTCACAACTGTTTCAAATTATCCTAAGATTAATTCTTATCTACACACTGACATAGCTGAGTAGGCAGTGAAAGCAAAAGTGCCAGTCCATTAGATCAACGACTAAATAGCAAAGAACCTTTTAATTTCAGAGCTGGCAGAAAGATTCTAATAGCAACCAGGTATTACTGAAGTAGAACGAGAAGAATCAATGTATTTGATGACTGGCAAGTATGACCTTTTCATTAAGAACACAAAAACAATAACATGTCAATTATGGTACAAAAGAAGACGACAATGAATCTGTGTGGTACAAATAAATATATTCTTCTTGAATAATATGAACTATAGTAAAAAAAAAAGGTAAATTTTAGAAATCAAATAGGTGAAATATTTCTACACTTATAAGTTAATACTACTTACAAATCTATACTAATACATTTAAAAACCTGAATTAAATAGAATGTTTTTGGGGAAAATAATCAATTATTAGATAAAAATTAGAAACCCAGGAAGGAATTTTAAAAAATTTTCATAGAATTTCCATCTTTAAAGGACTCCAAGCTGAAGAATTTTGCAAAATAAGAGTGAATCTCTGAAATTATGTACATCACATACTACAAATCAATGTAATATGCAAATAACAAGTTATGATCAAATATTTTCAAAATATATGACAGGAAATGGTGTAGCATGCTTAATATATCTGAAGGTCTTTAAAATCAAGAAAAGAATAACCATAAGATACCAATTGAAAAATGGCATTAATGCATGACTAGACACTTCACACGCAAAAAAGTAAAATGGTTAAGAACAGCATCATTATTTATCAAATTAGATAGACTAAACAAGACACATTTTCTTTGCCTCTCAAAATGACAAAGAAAAAACAAAAAGGAAAAGAGAATTTTCAGCAACAATGAAGATTTTGTGAAACAGAACAATTCATTTACTGCTGACCAGAGTTTAACTGATATAACCATTCTAGAAAATAATTTGTCAATAGGCACAAATTCCTTCATAAATACCCAGGCCATTGGCACCATAATTCTCAAATTAAGCTGTACTAAGGAAGCAAACAGTTCTGAATCTTTGGCGACCTCTCTCTTCAGACAGTTTACGGGGAGTGATGACCATGTGGGGAAGTTTTTATGGTCTTGGTCCAAAAGTAGCATTCCATCACCTCCTACCACACTGCACTGGCCAGAAATCAGGAATGTGGCCACCACTAACTACAAGGGAGGCTGGGGAACATGACCCGGGTGTGCACAGAACAAAAATATTACAAATTTTAATTAACGCAAATGAAAATCTGCCACACCATCTTTCCCAAATAGGACTAGTCAAGAAGAGAGGCACATAGGTTTAAGGGACTAGGTGGGCGAAACAGGTGAAAGGGATTAAGAGGTACAACACCCCCAGTTATATAAAAAAGTCATGGGGGACTCAATATACAGCATAAGGAATATGGTCAATAATACTGTAATAACTTTGTATGGGGACAGAGGATTACTAGACTTATTGTGGTGATAATTTCATAATGTATGCAAATGTCAAATCATTATGTAGTACACCTGAAACTAACAATATTGTATGTCAACATATTTAAATTTAAAAAAGAATAGATGCAAATAGATCCAAATAGATAAGGAAACAAAAAATAATGGGAGGAGGGAATAAAAACTCTGAATGCCCTTCTTATCACACTATATCAGAAAGCACATGATATTAATATGATATACCACTGGGGACACTAATTGATCACTTGGTTAAGGTAGTATTTGCCAGATTTCTGCACTATAAAGTTACTATTTCTTCCCTTTCTATACTTTATTCTACGGAAGTGAGTCACTAAGTCCAGCCAACACAAATAAGCATTGGGGGTGGGGGAGAAAAGGATTAGATTACACTTCACCTCTTGGAGTGGGAAGTACCTACATAAATTACTTAAAATTTTTCTCTAAGGAAGATTTGTCCCTTCTTCCTCATTTATTTAATCACTAATTTGTGTCAGTCTGGACTCATACATATTAATTTTATAATCTGGGTTATAATCCAGTACTTATTTTATTTTATTGATCAAACTGCTCCAGCTTTGGCAATTAGGATACCTCTACCCTTTTGATTTTTTTAGTGCTTTCTTACTTTTTACTTTCTGGCATTATAAGATGTTCTAGACTCATGTTGTATTTTCTTTGCCCCAGTACTAGAATCAATCATTTTTCCAAGGAGCTCTGGTTATTTTATTGAAAAATTGTATTTCGAAAACAAGATCTGGGTCCTGGCCTGGCTGCAATTAATAAATGCTTGTTGCTGATGATTATGGTGACATAAAATGAAACATCAAGGATTGTGAATTAGTGTGAAATGAATGTGTGTTGTGTGTGTGTGTTGTGTGTATTTATATATACATAACTGATCCTTATTCGACAGTATACTAGTAAATTATTTGGGTGTAAAAAATTGTCTCATTTACTACTCTTTCTTGTTCACTATTTTAATCATAATATCTTTAAAATCCCTAACCTTACTATGTACACCATGTGGTAAATAAAATATATATTTTTATAGTTACCTCAATTGTTTATGGCTAGGTATTAAGGAAATGGAATAGCTAGTGAGTTATACAATAACATTCTTTGTATTATTAATTTGGCAAAAAATAAGATATTTAACATCCTTCAATAGTAAGATAAAATCAACCCGTCTTATGTTCAGGTTTAACAGAGGATAAAATAAAGATGAGAGCTTTTGGAAAATCATAGAGAAATATGAAGGTGCCTTATAGACCTAGAGTCTATCATACAGAGTGAAGTAAGTCAGAAAGAAAAAGATAAATACCGTATGCTAACACATATATATGGAATTTAAGAAGAAAAAAAAAAATGTCCTGAAGAACCCAGGGGTAAGACAGGAATAAAGACACAGACCTACCTGAGAACGGGACTTGAGGATATGGGGAGGGGGAAGGGTGAGCTGTGACAGGGCGAGAGAGAGTCATGGACATATACACACTAACAAACGTAAGGTAGATAGCTAGTGGGAAGCAGCCGCATGGCACAGAGATATCGGCTCCGTGCTATGTGACCGCCTGGAGGGGTAGGATAGGGAGGGTGGGAGGGAGGGAGACGCAAGAGGGAAGAGATATGGGAACATATGTATATGTATAACTGATTCACTTTGTTATAAAGCAGAAACTAACACACCATTGTAAAGCAATTATACCTCAATAAAGATGTTAAAAAAAAAAAGTCATGATGATTAAAATACCCATTCAATGTTTGTTTCTGGTAGAACTGAATACTATTTCCTATATTATTTTAGTGAGGTCAGAAAGAAAAAGAAATATTAAGTAATGTAACTTACTTAGCAAGGAAAGGAATGAGGTTAATACTTTCCTAACTTTTTATTTTCTCTTTTACTAAGGTTCTGATTTTTGTAGCCCTATTTTCACAGGTAAAGTAGCACTAGAATACTAACTATCCATAACAAATTTTGAGAAACAACATGATTTTCCACCTATCTAGCAAAAAAAAAAAAAAAAAAAAGGCTTTAGAGCCATACTTTGAGGTTTCCTTTCCATTACTTGTAACATTCTATTGGAGACTAGGAAATCATTTTTATTTTATTATTGCTATTGTCTTTTTCTATTTGGCATTATTGATTTGTTTCTACTCCATTTATTCCTGAGCACAGACTGCATGAGGACTGATTAATTTGTTGTTTGTCAAAAACATCACGAGTCGTGATACAAGTACAGCTTGGGGAATAGAATTTGCTAACCTAGGCTTAACTACGTGTTACAACTAAATTCTCTCTCTCTCTCAAAAAAAAAAAAGGCTTTAAGTTTGTATAATAACAGAAGTTGTTTTTTAGAGAATTATTTCTTAGCAAAAGCTTGACCAGCTTATGCCAATTCAAATGTGCATCCTCTGAAGACTTATTAAATTATAAAAAGAGCAAAAGATAAGAGTGATCTTGTTTGCAGGAAAAGAAGGGGCATACTACTTTAAATGTCTGAAGCTTGAAAACATTATAAATACAATTAATAAATTCTATCAAATTTCCTCAGATTAAAAAAAATTTTAATACTATATTGTTTTAACATATTGGTTTATAGAACTTACTAGACAAATTATCTCATGTTCACATTGTAACAGAAAGCGAAGGGCAGGTCTATTTAGATAAAATGTACACACTATCAACTTAAATATTTATATTTAACTTAAATATGTATATACACTTAAATATATATATTAACTTAAGTTTAATCCTTCTTTTATAATGTAAGGCTCACGAAGGCAAGAATTTCTGTCTATTTTGTTCAAAGCTGTATCGCCAATACCTGGCATTAATTAGGTGCACAAATGAATAAGTAAAATGCAGGAAAAAGTATCACTATCCCCATTTCAGGGATAAGAAAAACAAAGTACATATTTATTAATTGATTTATAATTCTGATTTAATTTTCTGACTTCTGATCTCATTTGAAAAACCCTAGATCTCTGTCTGGCAATGATTTGTTCCTGTGGCCAATTTAAGTTTAGGAATTAGAATCAGTGATATTTCTATAATACATAAAAGGGACTAGTATTTCTCAGGAATTGCAAGGGTACTTTTCTGGAAGATTCATTTGCATTGCAAACTTCTTGTTTTACTTAAATTATATGGCTTTAGTAGGCTTGACGGAGATTATTTAGGGGTAAAGCAGAGATAACTCCCCCCACCAAAATCTTTTTCACTCATTCTCTTTTTCTGTCACTAACTGGAGAACCAGAGTAAGTATATGCCATATCAGTAGTAATAACAAGATACACATACTATTCCCTTCCATTATCTCAGCCATGTAAGCCCATTTAAGTGTTACAGAAAGTGATATACTAGCAAGTCAGCCTAGGAAAGGAGAAATGTGAGTTTGATACCAGCAGTGGCTATAGTCAAGGTAGTATTAAGAAAGAGTACCAGGGTGGCGCAGTGGTTAAGAATCCGCCTGCCAATGCAGGGGACACGGGTTCAAGCCCTGGTCTGGGAAGATCCCACATGCCACGGAGCAACCAAGCCCGTGCACCACAACTACTCAGCCTGAGCTCTAGAGCCTGCGAGCCACAACTACTAAAGCCCGTGTGCCTAGAGCCCGTGCTCCTCAACAAGAGAAGCCACCGCGATGAGAAGCCCGTGCACCGCAAAGAAGAGTATCTCCCGCTCACCGCAACTGCAGAAAGCCCGCATGTGTCAACAAAGACCCAACGCAGCCAAAAATAAAAATAAATAAATAAAAAGAAAGAGTACCAGGGTAATAGAGGGAGACATGCAAGCTAGAAATTGTGGAACTCTATATTAAATTATGCTGATACTACATCATAGTTTATAAGAATGGTGGTTAGATAAGTCTCCATTGTCATTCAGTTTTGTCTAATTAGTATTGCTAGCAAGTAATCTTTAGTATAAAAATCCAGACTTGCTTACTAAGTTAAGTAAGTAGCCCAAGGGAACTGTAGCAGAACATATTTTCCAAAGAACATCGAACTTGCTCTTCTGCAATGTGACCTTGCTGTTCCTCCATCAAGAGTTAGAGTCTATTTCCCCTGCTCTTGAACCTCAGCTGCCTTTTGTGACTTGCCTTATAGATACAATGTGGCAGAGGGATAATTTGGGACGTCCAAAGCTAGGTCATAAGAAGGCTGCAGCCCTCTGCCTGGGTCTCTTATAATGCTTCTTTTTGGGAAACTCCCTCTGGGAATTCAATTGCTATGCTGTGAGAAGCCAGCATCAGCTTCCAGTCATGACAGTGATCCTTCCTGGACATCCAGCTCACTCAAGCCTTTAGATGATGCCAGCTCCAGCTCACATCTTATTGCAGCAAATGGGAGACTCCAATGGAGAACTGCCCAGATGAACCCAGTCAACCCACAGAATCATGAGAGACAAAAGAATTTTCTTTTAAGCCATTAAACATTTGGGTATTTTGATACATAGTAAAGGGTAATACAAATAGGAACAAAGCTTTTTTAACTCATTAAGAATGTAAAATATTTCAGGGTAGGAGAAACCTTAGTTAAATGAGTTCTTTCAGGGTACCAGTTCATTCAGAGAACAGCTCAGGCATAAAATCTTAATATCATCCAAATGGGTGACCTGAATACAAGGACATGATCACAGGATGCACTGTTTTTCAACAAAATGCTGTTTTCTTGTTAATCAAGTGGTTTGCCTTCAAAATAAAGAAATTTCTTGCTAGAATCAATTTGAGGACTCATGTTGTAGTGGCTGCTTTACTTGTATTTTATATTCTCGTTGTTAGGTAAGTAGAATGGCAGCAATGGTACTCATTACTAGTAAGCCTTTTATCATTATGAGTTGTTACTTCACATCCATCAGCAGAGTGGTGTCAGATGTAAGTGGTGCCTAAATTTCTATCTTCATGCATACAAGAGGTACAGAACATAGCTTAACGATCCATTCCTAAGTTATTTACAATAATCAGTTCAAAAGTGACATTTACTTGACACAGGACCTAACTAGGGAGCCGTCTGTTTTCATTTTCTTATTTCTTCACCTGGTCACAGATGTTCCTTCTTACCTGCCCTAAAAGTGCACATATCTCTTCTATTGGGGATAAAAAAGTAAGTAATGAAGACTGGCTAAAAATCCATTTTTGCATAAAGAACAGCGACACCTCACTGATGTATCTGTTCAAATAGTGGTCAATGGATGGGAGAAGGAAAAAACTGAAAGTGTGTTTGTGTGTGTGTGTGTGTGTGTGTGTGTGTGTTTACAGGTGTATTTGATATTTATAGCATCTGGTTATCTCAGAACTCAGATACAAAACCCTCTCATTTTGTTCATGAGGAAATACAGAGAAGTAGACCCTGGACACCATGTTAAAATTCTATCTAGAGGCTTTAACATTATGATAACCTGCCAAACTTCATAAAGCTATCCAACCTTAAACACAAGAAGGCTTACTCATTTGCACATGCCAGTATATATAAAAGGATAACACAATAAGATATTAGGTAATTAGGAACAGAAAAGTATGAAAGCGAAATTTGTTAGTTATTGTAGAGCATAGATCAAGACATTTTTGCTCCAGGCTTTTAAAAAAAGCTTCTTCTAAATAGCTTCAGATAAATATTTTCCCAAAGAATTTATTCTTTGCTTACCATTATCCCTAAAAATGTAATAGCTAAAAGCTATTAATCCCAAAGGCACTAATTATCTGAAAAGTTTTTGTTAAGTAGCCATCTATGTATGACATTATAAAATATACTGTGAAATATTAAAAAAAAAAAGAAAGAAAAAGTAGGACATGTTCTCTGGCCTCACCAAGATTACAGAGCAAATCAAAAAGACAAAATTAGGTTGAACTAAACAATACTAAAGATACAAAAGTTATAGTGTCATATCCAAGTACAGTCTTTCAGATGGGAATTAAGGCTGGTTTAAGTTATAGGATTCAGAATGCTGGAGACAATCTGCCATGGGCCCTGAGGATCCCTGCACATTCTTTCTGTGTGGCAAAGAATGTAAGGTCCTGATCAATCTTTACCTGATCCATTCCATTTTCCAGGCTTGTTTTGTTGTTGTTGTTTTTTCCAGTGAGCAACATGGAGGGATGAAGTAACACCTCTTCCCAAAGAACAGCTTTATTTCCACTCACTACAAAAGCAGTGAATCTCCCAAGTGGTGATTCTCTCTCCTCTAACCTGAAACAGCCCATAGTATGTGCAGGCACCCATCATGGGTCCTCTATAGCCCACATGTATAGCTGTCAGGCAAAACACAGGATGTCTAGTTAAATCTGAATTTTGGATAAACAATGGACTTTTTTCATTTGTGTCTCAAATATTGATGGTACATATGTAAAATGATAGAATAGTTAATTAAAATTCAAATTTAACTACGTATTTTTTTGTCTGATAAATTCAACAAGCCTATCTCCATGGTACATGGTAAGCATGGGAACCAACAAAAGCAAACATGAAGCTCTGACTACTGCTTTTGCTTTTGCTGTGAGTAATGAAGTCCTTTGTCACTGACCCGTGAGTCTCATGTCTTCCCAGCAGTCATGATACAGTAACAGGCTAACATGTTACTCTGCAAGTATGGAAAAATCTCAGATTCTGCAGAGTTCCTGATACAGAGAAGGGGAGTTTGTTTGGACCTGTCCCATTTTAGTAGTTTATAGCTAAGCAGAGGAAAGGCTAGGGGGGGTTTCTAGACGGAGAAACTGAGCCAAAATGGAACACTCTTTGGAGAATAAAAAGAAAGTAAAACTGCATATTCAGAAAAAACAAAGTTATAGAGGGCCTTAAAATTGTTGAGAAACAATTCTCTATGGGTCCCTTGCATTTCTTATAAGCAGAAGCACTGACTGTTTTTGTTTTAACTAACTTTTCAAATACGTTTATACAGTGAACAGCCTTGAAAGACAGTATATCCTTCCAGAGCTAAGGGTAAGTTTGTCTACTGTTCAGTGTAATAAAGATAATGTCTCCTTGTGCAAAGTTCAGGCAGGCTTACAACACCTTTCAAATATTCAAATGTCCTAACTTTGATATTCCTCTCGTGTAACGCAGCACACTGTATGTTTAGGCATCACCTGGCCTTCTTACTACGCTAAACAAACTGGGTCTTAGGGAAATGATGCAAACGCTGATACTCTTGCTGCTGCTATTGCATCAAGTAATAAAAGGTCTATGTCTCTGTTCCAGGTGTCTCATACCTTCTGCCAGCATCTATGAACTGTGGCAAGCTAACCTGTTAGCTTGCAGATAGAATAAAATACCAAACTCTACACAGTTCTTACGACTATAGAGGGTTTTGTAATTTTGAAGCATTTATACATGTGATAGTCACTAGAGGACTACTACATGTTTTGACTTGAAGGTTGACAGGAAGAAGATGAGATTTTGACATGATCCACATGCTCTTTCTCACCTCCAGGACCTTCCTATATACTGATTCACTGGCTGGAAGAATGTTACCCTGTCCCCTTCTTCTTAGTACACAAAATGCACCCCCCCTACACATGCATACATAATTTCCAGGCTAAGTACTTCTGTATGAGCTGTCACTCATTCCAAGAAGACTTCCCTGGCCCCTTCCAGTTCTGCTCTTTTGTTTTTTCTAAGTACTCCTAAAATGTCTTGCACTTTTAAGAGTCTGCATCACATTACTGTAACTTCTGTTCATACACCATTTCACCCACTAAACTTTGATCTGTAAAGACAAGTTTAAAGTCGTATTCTCAATGCTTAGGATGATAGTTGGCATATTAAAAAAGTCTTGATAAATAGTTGTTGAAAGAAGAGTTGTAGAAGTTGCAGGAAATTCCCTTCTTTGTGATATGTTTGGCTGAATTTTCAAAGAAATTGTTTTTGGGCACTAATCTATGATTATGGAGTGCCATGAAAACTTAATGAGTGAGAAAAGACAAGGGCCCAATATTTTAGTTTCTCATTCTATTTCCAGAAAGTTTTTCCCTATTTAGTTGGCTCACTGCAAGACTTGAAAGATGGCCTTTCTAGTCTCAAGAATTTCTTATACTGGCTACTTTTTTTTTATAGTGGCTAATTTAAGGGAAGATTGTTTTCCCACTAAAGATGGAATTTAGGGACTTCCCTGGTGGTCCAGTGGTTAAGACTCCATGTTTCCACAGTAGGGGGTGTGGGTTCGATCCCTGGTCGGGGAACTAGGATCCTGCATACCAGCGTGGTGTGGCCAAGAAAAAAAAAAAAAGATGTAACTTAAAATATCGTTATTAGAGTAATTATGGGGAAAGAAGGGAAGAAGTCCATTCCAGATGGATAAAGACAATAAAATATAGGTTCTATGGACTGAATTGTGTCCTCCTCAAATTCATATTTTAAAGCCCTAACACCTAATATGATTAAATTTGGAGATAGAGTCATTAGGAGTTAGTTAAGATTAAATGAAGTCATAAGGGCAGGGCCATAGATAACATAGGACTGGTGTCTTTATAAGAAAAAGGAGAGAGAGAGAGAGCGCGAGAGCGAGAGAGAGAGAGAGAGAGAGAGAGAGAGAGAGCGAGAGAGAGAGAGAGAGGGAGGGAGAGAGATCACTCTCTTTATCTCCACATGCACACAATATGTCAATATTGTAGGGGTTAAAGTTTTATCCCCCAGAGATTTCATTGCACAGGCCTGTTCAATATGGAATTCTAAAAACATGGAAAATATTTATTTTACTAAGGCATCTAGCGTACCAAAATTGTTATAAAAAAAGAAATTAGAAGGTAAATTTTCTATGCTAACACATTTATTTAAACTAGGACGTTAACCTACTTTAGCTAAATTAGAAAGAAAAGTATTGATCTGAGGAGAGTTGTGCATTTTTGAAACTGTTATGTAGGATAGAGAATAGAACATAATATAAAGTATCTTGAAGGTTTTTCTTGCACATATATACTGACAGCCATTCTGTAATTAGCCAAATATTTTAAAATATGGGTTTCCTCCCTTTTTTATGTTTCATAGTAAAATGTTTAAAGGACAGAATTGTTTACACATACATCAATTTCGTTTTCTACACCATCTATAGTATACCCAGAGAAACACTATTCTTTGACTACTTGGTATTAAGAGATATTGCCCCTGACTTTGGCAGGATTATCAGTAAGATATTGAACCTGATGAGGTTTAATAAGACATTTTAAAATCTACTTTTTAAGCTGGACGACAAATAGCATGCATGGGTTTATTTTCCACCAACCCATTTTAGCTACTCAAAAATAAAGCTGTGCCAGAGTGAATAACTTAAACTACATAGTGCTTGTTGACAAGCCTAGATTTTCACACACATTCTTAGCAAATATTACCCAACTAAATTTAAAGTTTAAAGTGAGGGAAATCACATATACATCCAACTGATGTTTTTTATTTTTCAATAATAATACTCTAGCATTTTATTAAATGTTTGTGTCAGGCACTGTGCTTAGTACTTCACATGCATTACTGTATTTTATCACTTCTAAGAAACTTATTTTTCACATTTTAGTATCTCTGAAATATGGATTTATCTTAAAATAACTGTTAGACAGATATCAGAATTCAGTTGTTACTGTGTGTACATATATGAACTTGGCTGTTATCCTTAGGATTAAGGACCATAGTTAAGCTGGTAGTATATTTGTTTGTTAAATAACGGTGCATTTTACAATATTTTTACTCATGGTCAAATTGCCTCTAGATTAGTTTTTTTTTTTGCTGAAAAATAGAAATTGTATTGCATTTTGATGGGCAACAACCCCCATTGTTCATCATTTCTTAAGGGAAAAGTCTTATACCAAGCTTTCCAAAGCAAAGACTAGAAATATTTTGTCTCTGACTAGACATTTATATCTTTAAATGTCCAATGTTATCTGACTTTGATCTCCCACATTTACATGTAAGCTTTAATTCAGTAAACTAACCATCTTAATATGTATAGGATAGGATGCAAAGGGATTAGAAAGATAAATTTAGAGTCAGAAGGTCATAATGGTAATAATAATAATAAACTTGAAAAACCATCAAAAACAGTGCTATTGAGAGAGCAAAATAATTATTTTAAACTATAAATTTTATATAAGAAAGCAAACTACTTTATAAAGGTAGTGTTAGTAATAAATCTGAGCAAATAGCTCATACAATCCATGACTCTCATTAATAATGCAAAAAAGAAATTTTTTTATTGTTTTTACCATTTTTGTTACTTGAACATATCACTGGTAAATGTTGAGATAAAAAACTAGATTTAAAAAATGCTATAGAAAATTCAGCGGAGCGGTGTGGAGTCCTTGGGAAGCAAAATAAGATAAAGATAACAGGAACCAATAGGCTTGGTTCCAATACTTATTTAGTTGTGCATATTGAACATACATTTCAAGAATGTCAATGAAAAAATTCAAAAGTGATTTAAGCCAATACAGTGAATTCATAAGCACATTAATTTGCCTGAAGTAGGTGTTCAGTGAATATAGGTTGAATGAATATCTGTAACGGTGGAAGGGTTACAAGGAACAGTAGTCTTGAAAAGAATACAAATACATTTGGCTACAAAATAATTTCACCTGTAAGATCTGAGAGTAGCAACAACATTTGAAATATGACAGGAGTAATGGAATTAAAGAAATTATGATAGCCAAATAAATAAGATGGGAATAATCATTAACATGACCAAAACAAAAGGATATTTTGTAAGTGAAATATAATTCGTGAAAGCACACAAACTTTGGAAAGATCTGTGTGAAGCTGATGTGCCCATTAATCCGCAGACAATATCAAATGGTTAATCAGACAATGAATCAATCTTCCCTGACATTAATTGAGTTGGTGAAATAAATTAATAATTATCTACATATTAAGCACCAGCTGTTGGTCTATAATCCATATAAATATGTGAACAGTTTCCAGACAAAACTAATTCAATTTATCAATGCAAAGTAATAACAGAAATCATTGGCTAATTCCAAAAGCACAACATGATGATGCAGTAGATATGCAAATTTTGCTGCAAAACTACAAAATAATGCCTAGATTCACCAAAAGTAGAAAAAGCCAAGGAGTCTATTTGAATTGACTTACTTACCTCTTAGTGTTACTAGAAATCTTCAAATAAAATAATTGTGGTTGTTTTACTATACAACAATCAAACTCAAGAGACTATTTGAAGCAAATTTAGCTACTGCTATACAATGTCCATTATGTTCAAGTACTATTAGCTACAATTCAGTTAAGACAAAAGCAGCTCAATTTTTTTTAACAACATAAATTACCATAAAATATGTTGAAAACTGACTCTATCTCTTGGCCCGATGTTATATTCTTCTGATTCTTCCTTGTTAGTTATAGGAAGTAACTTATCTAGTATCTCTTATTATTTATGTATACATTTAAATTACAACTACATCTTGTTCATGCATTTCATCAGAAATTAATCTGAAATTCAGATTAGATATAAATAAAACATATTTGTTCTTCAGCAAAAATAAATATTAACTTTCTGTATAAAACTATTGGATTGAAAGCATAAATATCAAAATAATTAAGTATACTGTGAAATATTACAGTTATGAAAGAGTGCTCTATTAGAGGATGTCTTATTCAAACTCGAAGGTGGCTAATCATTTCTGTTTTATTAATCCTAAAAAATCTTACAAAATACAAGAAAAAGTAATATTATAAAATTGATTTTAAAAATTCAGTGTCTCCAGAGTTAACAGACTATATGGCCAGTATGAAAAATTAAATATGAAGTGTTCATAAAATTGACTATATAAAAATAAAGAATGCATAATATAGAATGTTTATGGTTTTATTATTACCAGGCAAGAGGCAAAGACTTTTTAGACTACATTCTTAATTTATTTTAAAAAATATAAGAAGTACTCTGAAAAAATGACAGCAATATATACACACACATATTTATGTATATATTGTTCCTAAAACCAAAATATTGCTTGCCTTTTTTTAATTGATTTTCTATTACAGTGAGAAAATATATCTTATTAAATCTGAGCAATCAAAAATAGAGAAGAAAAGTATTACAGTCACTCTTTTAATATGATTATTTCCTAAACAGAGAAGGCAAATTCAGAACAAAGAAATGGCTTTAGAAATATTCAGGTGTCATAACTTGTTTAAATTTCCAACAACACAGTGAGAAATATTCCTCAAAGATACTCAGCCTCATTTACCAAGTGACCTGGGCAATGCTTCCGAGACCTCATATCAATCTTGATGTTAAATTTAGTTTTTCAGCATTAAAAAATAACTAAGTTTATGCAATCAAAAACTTAGGAAATTAAAAATATATTCTGTAAATTTTTACAGCTTTTGAATGATAAAAATGTTAAAGATCTCTATGGTTTTTAGATAACCTTCAGGTTAGTTGAAAGTAAAAGAGTACTCTGTATATTTATATTTGATAAATACTTTTTTAATTCTAAAAACCTCTTGTCCTTGATTGAATACTGAAGAAACTTAAAGCACAAAGTTTCTGTACAAAGTTATTGCACACTAAATGCTCTCACAGCCACCATATTAAAGGAACAAAGGCCGAAAATGTCACCTGGTCTGGGAAGAATGTTTTTGCTAGATTGTGCTAGGTTGGTTGAGTTGTCAGAATAAGATAAATGGAGCTGAGCTGTACCATTAACCTGTGACATTTCTGACAGTGCAAGGCTATGGCTATGAGAAAAGTAGACTATTTTTTTCTTTGCTATTCCTCAATTTATAATAGGAATAAGAAAAGATAGATGAAATGTTTTAATGCAAGACAGAAACAGATCAGAGGTCTATCTTGAATAATAGATGCTTTCCATTATATGTAAAAGCATATTCCCAAATCAGAATATATTAATAAATATATCACATATTTTTTTTCTATATTTAAAGGAGATAAACATTAAAATAGTCCTTACTTTTATCTAGCCATTTAAGAACAACAAAAGCTGCTTTTCCTTACTGACACCTTGACTTGTACTTCCATCAAAAAAGATTAATTAAAACTAAGTCATTTTTATGACAATAAATCTCATACCATTCTTAAAATCACTATTAAGTTTAAAATGCAGAAGCAGTAATAGCACTTTGTTTTTAGGTTTACTAAAATTACATAGAAACTTTAATATGCTTATAGTTTTTTTTATTACTGAGTTTCCCACTGACATGGAAAAAGTAAAATAGATAGATGATGGCGGTATTTTTGGAAAGGTGAACTAACAAGATAACACAAAGACTAAATACCAGTTAATGTTCACAATAAGAGTAAAAAATCTAATAAAATCATGAATTAGTACTGATATTTACTTATGATTTGATGATAAAATCTAATTCTCTAATATGACTCTATGCCTTATTTATATGTGTCAACGAAATGACTTATGATCCTGCATCCTTGCAATGCATATACCAAAAATTCAGCTTTAAAGGACAAGAATGTTACACATTTACTGACTCATAGGAACAAATATCTTTTATAAAATCACATAACTAATATAGGCCAACAAAAAATTCTGTACTGGTCACTGTGCTGAAGAAGGACAAAATGAAGATGCAGAGAGATATAGAGCTTGTACTCAATGGGCCCAAGACTAGAAAGGAATGCAGAAATAGGATCAATGCCTATATCGATAATACAGTGCTAAAATGCAACGGTGCTCAGAACGAGTTATCAATTATTCATTCTACAATAATTTATTGGATTATTACTATATGCCACTGTTCTAGTTGTATTTAAAAGGGAACGGAGAGATATACAATTAAACAGGTAGGTAGGTAGATAGGCACACAGGTACATAGATATGGATATTTCTCCCAAATATTTAAGAAAATATTATTAATAATGTTGTATTTTATATATATAATATATATACATATATATCACAACCTTCAAATCATGTTGTACACATATGGATTTGTTGTGTGAAGTGACGATTTTTTAAAAATTAGTACAGATTTAATAGTACTCCTACCCAGCATTAAGTAATATCCGTGATCTCTCAATTCTTGATCAAATGTTACATTTTTTAATTGCAACTTTGAAATTTCATTTAGAATCTGAAGTGGCAAATTCACCTCCTTAGTCTTCCTATTTTATGAACTATTCAATTATCTCAACCTTTTACACTTCAAGGTTGGTGTTACTATTACTTTTCAAGATTTACCTGGTCATCACATTGAGAATTTTAATTATGGAAAATCAATGCAGAATTTTAAGAACAATCATCAGTATTAAAATATAGAGACTGCTTACACTCCAACACAGCTATTTATCTTTCTGTTTTATATCTCAGGAAAACAATGCTGCTTATTCCCTATAGGTCCCTAACAACACATAATGATGGTTATCTCTTAAAACTTTCTTTTTCATCCCCCCAGCCCCAGCCTCACACAGCTTTACTGAGGTACAACTGACAAATAAAAATTGTACATAAAATAAAGTGTGCAGGGAGTTCCCTGGTGGCCTAGTGGTTAGGATTCCAGGCGTTCACTGCTGTGGCCCAGGTTCAGCTCCTGGTCAGAGAACTGACACCCCACAAGCCGAACGGTGCAGCCAAAAAAAAAAAAGGGGTGCAATGCAATGATTCGATACACCTGTACACTGTGAAATGATGACCACAATGTGTTAATTAACACATCCATTACCTCACATAGTTCAACTCTGCATGTGGTGAGAACACAAAATCTACTCTCAGTAAATCTCAAGTATTCAAAACAGTATGCTCTCTTTTTTTGTGAACTTGACTTTTTTTATATTCCACACATAAGTGAGATCATACAGTGTATGTCATTTTGTGTCTGACTTATTTTGCGTAATGTCTTCCAGGCTCACCCATGTTGTCGCAAATAGCAGGATTTATTTTAAAGGCTGAAAATATTCTATTTTGCGTGTTTTTACATTTTCATATTTTCTTTATCCATTCTTTTGTTGACAGTTATTTAGATTGTTGTCATATATTGGATACTGTAAATGATGCTGCAGTGAACATGGATGTGCAGATATCTTTTCAAGATCCTGATTTCATTTCCTTTGAATATACCCCCAAAGGTGGGATTGCTGGATCATATGGTAGTTCTATTTTATTATTACACAATGGCTATACCAATCTACATTCCCACCAACAGTGTACAAGGGTTTCCTTTCCTCCACATTCTCGCCAGCACTTGTTATCTCTTGCCTTTCAATAAATGCCATTCTAACAGGGTGTAAGGTGATATCTCATTATGGTTTTGATTTGCATTTCCCTGATGATTAGTGATGCTGAGCATCTTTTCATATATCTGCTGGCTATTTGTATGTCTTCGTTGGAAAAATGTCTAATCAGATCTTTTGCCCATTTTTAAATTGGGTGTTTGGTTTTTCGCTGTTGAATTGTAGGAGTTTCTCATATATTTTGCATATTAACCCCTTATTAGATATATGGTTTGCAAATATTTCTTCCATTCCATAAGTTGCCTTTTCTTTTTGTTGATTATTTCCTTTGCTGTGCAGATACTTTTTAGTTTGATGTAGTCCCACTCATTTATTTTTTACTATTGTTGCCTGTGCTTTGGGTGTCACATCCAAAAATTCATTGCTAAGACCAATGTCAAGGAGATTTTCCCCTATGTTTTCTTCTAGGAGTTCTACAGTTTCAGGTCTTACATTTAAATCTTTAATCCATTTTGAGTTCATTACTATTTGTAGTGTAATGAGTCCAATTTCATTTTTTTGCAAGTGAATTTTGAATTTTCCCAACATCATTTATTCAAGAGACTATCCTTTCCCTATTATGTATTCTTGGCCACCTAGTCAAAGATTAGTTGACCTATGCAGGGGTTTATTTCTGGGCTATAAATTCTGTTCCATTGGTTTATGTATCTGTTTTTATGCCAGTACCACATTGTTTTGATTACTATAGATTTGTAGTATATTTTGAATTCAGGTAGTGTGATATCTGCAGATATTTTCCTCTTTCTCAAGATGGCTTTGGCTATTTGGGGTCTTTTTGTGGCTCCAGAAGAATTTTAGGATTGTTTTCTCTATTTACGTAAAATAATGCCATTGGAAGTTTGATAGGGGTTGCACTGAAGCTGTAGATCACTTTGGGTACATTCTAACAAATATTAATTTTTCTGATACATGAACACAGCATACCTTTCCATTATTTGTGTCTTCTTCAGTTTCTTTCATCAATGTCTTATATTTTTCTCCATACAGATCTTTCACCTCCTTGGTTAAATTTATTCCAAAGTGTTTTATTTATTTATATATTTTTGCTGCTATTGTGAATGGCATCAGAGAGTTCATTGGTAGTGTATAGAAACACAACTGATTTTTGTATGTTGATTTTGTATCCTGAAACTGTACTGAATTCATGTATTAGTTCTAAGTTTTTTGTGTAGTCTTTCAGGTTATCCATCTATCTATCTATCTATCTATCTATCTATCTATCTATCTATCTAAAAGCATGTTCTCTTCAAACAGAGACATAAAGAAAAAATATTTAATTTTTCACCACTGAGCATGATGTTAGCTGTGGGCTTGTCATATATGGCCTTTATTATGTCAAGGTATATTCCTTTTATATATAATTTGTTGAGTTTTTATGATGAAAGTTTGCTGAATTTTGTTAAATGCTTTTTCTGCATCCTTTGAGATAATCATATGTAAATCAAATAACAGGGAGACTAAATAGTAGCAGTTGGGCAAAAATGTAGTCAAAAATAGTTTAAAAACAAAGTTAAGGGTAAATATCAGACTAAGTAGCATGCAATCCAATAAGCATTATGAGGGATGAAGGAGCTCAGTTTTGTAAAAGAGGGAATCTTATAATGAATATGTAACATATATGCGGAACCTATATCTATGAAAACCAACATCATAAATAAAGTGAAATCCTGGCATCTTTCCCTCTAAAATTAGGGAAAAGTCAAGGATGTTAGCTCTCACCATTTCTGTTTAATATTGTACTGGAGGTGATAGTGCAATGAAGGAAGAAAAAAGAAATTAAATAGTGTATTCAAAGCAAGAAGTAATCCTTCTTTATAGCAAATAACATTGCTACCAATGTATAAAAATCTAAGGATTATACAAGGCAATTGCTAGAACTAATAAGTTAACTTAATAAGATTTTAAGATTCAAAATAAACATATATTATCAGAACAGAATGAAAAATAAAATTATTCCACTTATAATTGATATTAATTATATGCATCAATCTTTCAGAAATCATGATGCATCATAGTACACAGTGTTTGTATACACACACACATACAAATATATATGCATATTCATGTGTGTTGATTATCTGTCAGTTCTATTTTAGTATTTCTGTTTTACATCTAGAACAGAACATTTTGGAAATAATGTAAAGGAAAGACATGGGGAAATAATTTTAGCTAATTTTCTAGTTCATTATAACTTTTACTATTATTCATTTCACCTTATCATAGACCATGACAGCAGAGCAGTTATATGAAAAGACTTTTTTTTTTAAATCTAAAATTCACTTTTTACCTTTATATCCAAATGAGCAAAATGAAAAAATCTTTGAACACCCATACAAATATTATATAGTACTACAATAACAAAGAAAATTCATTCAAGTCTTCTATAATGCTTTATTTCTTATTTTTCTCCTAACTAAGCAATGTTTGTTAAAAGATGAAATGATTCCTGCTAAACATCTTTCCCTAAATTATAATTATAAATCTTTATTTATAATTCGCTTTCATCAGTATGTAGGAGTTAATATAACATAGGAAAGTTACAGGCATAGTCATTTTGAACAAAGTGTGATTATGTTCATAAAATAACACCTATTCTTCTTTCTCCTTGATTTTATTTGGTGTTTAACTTACTTGTGCTCTAAACAATAAACCAAAACACTGTTTTCTCTCCAAATTATTTTATTGTCAATAATGACAAATTAAAGTGGCTTGCCTATGACTTTTACTGCTCAACATAAATAGATCCACAGATATTTAACTGGTACCTACTTGTAGAGTATTTTTAGGGCAATATAAACTGCACTTCAGTATAAAAATTAGAATAGGATGCTGTAATGTAATAATAATTAATTCCTGATATTCATATATTTAATATCTGGGATATACCATCAAAAATGCTTATAAAAATGGAGTATATTAATATATTTAATATCATATGTGATAAGTATGTTTAATGTTTAGGAAAATCATTAATAGCATTTGGCAAAAATATACTTTTGATATTATTTTGATATACTTATGATACTTTTTATCTATAGATAGTACATATAACAAAATGCATAGAAATGTTAAATTATTATATCAATTTCTCAGAATCAAAGAAGTGAAAATATTTTATGCCCATTTTATTGCTAAAACTTTTTTTAGAAAAATCAAAGCAATATATGACTGATTTTCATGGAAATCATTGTAAAAGTTAAAGTGGTCTACTCAATGTAACAAAATCATTTTACTTGGGGTCAGTTATTAACAAGGAATTAGATATAATCTTAATTCTCTATTTCTCTACTGTCGAACTTGAAAGTATCACACGATAATTAAAGTGTAAGAAAATTCATGTTATGTATGTGTCTTTCTTCTTACGGTATATATTTATATCTTAGGTCACACTGGAATATACCAATTGATATTTTAGAAAATAACAAAATAATCAAAACAGGAAGAGAAAATTAAACCTCAGAGAATAATTGCCAAATAAATTCAAAAGGGCTGAACAAAAGCAGAACTTTCCAGAATAAGGGCAATATTTATAATCACTTTGAAAAGTGCTTGGACCAGTTTAGTAATGATTATTTGATGAATGAATCAATCAAATCATGCAATCGCATCTTTTTCATTAGAACTGATAAAAATCACTCTTCATTCATTGTTCAACAGACACTTACTGAATGCCTGTTATGTACCAGAGATACTAGAATGCAATCTCATGGAACTTAGAGTCTAGTAAAAATTTTAATGACATAATTTTAAAAGAGAAAGTTGTTTGGTTTGAATACATAAGCTTTTAAAGACATTGCCGAAATTATTTCAATTCTCTACTCAGGCTATTTAAATTATTAATGGAGAATTTCTTTGGTTCTGCTCTCATGTTTCATGAAACAGTTTTGTTAAAACTCTTTACATGTGTTTTAGACATTAAGAGACTTCTCAATGTATAGCCATATATTTAGTCACCTAAGAGTTTCCTGGTGTACATTATTCTCACCTACATCCACATAATCAACAATTTTTGATGCAAATTTTGATACTATCAAGCAAATTACATTCTAGGCTACATGTGCTTTATGTGTATATCACAGTACCATAGTACTGCTTTTTCGTTAATTCTGCACTTATATGTAAGTATGTAATCTCAACATCTAACCATTTAACTGTTTAGTTCTTTAAGTTACTTTAAATGGCTTCTTTGCAACAACATTAAACATACAGTTGTGAGGCCATACACACAGATAGATATATTTATTAAGTTAATGAGAAATTTCTTTGCCTCTTTCTTTATGGACTCATTTACTTGACGTCTATAAGCATATCTATCTAGCAGTGATTAAAGTTGTATTAGATTAATGTGTCTTTTCCAAATGGGACATTGTTTCAAGAGGGTCTGATATAAGAGAATTTGAGATGACTCCCTCTATTCCAAAGATAATTTTGGTAAAATTCACATTATTTTCACCAGTATTAACTACTCTAACAAAACTTGTAGGCTGAAGACGGCCACACAAAATGGCATCACCAGAAAGTGAGATATATTGAAATTACCTCAAATGTAGATGAATATCTTTAAAAAGTCTTTCAGTACTTCCAATCTCAAGGATTTTAAAATCTGAAAACCTAGACATGAACTGATATACCAAAATTCATGTCCTTCTATACTGTGATTTAAGAGAATGAAATTTAAAGAGAATGTGATGTTTATTTGATGTGACTTTTGATCTGATTTTTCAGAAACCTTTGAAATACAACTTTAGTAAAATCTTTCATCTTAATATGGCATGCGTATACATTATTTGAGAGAAGTACATGCCTCACATATTTGTTTTGACAATTAAATTAGAAAAAAATTTTAAAGCATCTAGAACAAATAAGGCATCAGAATACATTAGTTCCTTTCCCTTTCAAAGAAAATAAAAGACAGATTGTCACAAGAACTCATGAAGAAAAAAAGCATTCTATCTGTCTTGTGTCACTGTTTTAGACAAAAGAATTATTTTTCACTAGTCCTCAACCAATCAAATAAGCACCTTAAAAGAAACAAATAAACATTCCACAAATGAATTATCTTCTCTGACAAACTGGATGTTGTTCCAGAGAAATGTGTGTTATTTGACCCACAAATTGTTGCAATGTCCTACCTTTTAATACCAAATTGAAAGATTCAGAGGGAAGCAAACATCACATGGCTCTAATCACTCTTGAGACTGTCTGGGTTAAATTTGACACTTAAGAGGCTGGAAACCCTGCACATAATATAACCTATTTTTCAATTAAGCAGATCTCACTTGGGAGGAGGGCAATGTTCAATACTCTCACTTGAAAGGCACAATGAATAAATCAGTAATATATTTTTTTGTATTCTAGTCTTCTGAAGACTCTTTATTTTGAAGCTCTGGTCAAGATAGGTAAATTTACTTTGCTTCCCTCCCTTCAAGAGCAGGTTTAGATGTCTTAAAGCTTTTTGTCAGTGACAACACTAGATTTGGGATGAAATGCTGTCATCTTTTGTTCCCCACAATGTCATGTTCAAAACTGGGTAAAGTGTACAAGCAAACTGCATGGCATAGCAGGGTCAAGAAAGTTACAGGCAACTGCAGTGTACTTTCCTCATAGCCTAAAGGTACAATTATGTAATTTCTCTGATAACCTTAAAAACTAGCCTTCATCAAATATTATTTAGAGTATAATGTGAGGGTTATAAATAAACTGTTGCCTCTTTAAGCAATCCAGAGGGACATAAAAGACAGATGGAGAACTGAATGTGGCCTATTGTTTTATATAGCTATCGTTTTTTTTAAAATCCCCATTCACAAGAAAAGCCTTTGCTACCTGGCAGCTGTTGAATAGAGTGGGCTGAAAGCATCTTGCTAGAAAAACAGTGAAACCAGCAGCACAACAATGTGAGCTCAGTACTACAGTCTTCTTTTTTTTGTTTTTAATAGATCTTTATTAGAGTAAAACTGCTCCACAATACTGTGTTAGTTTCTGTTGCACAACAAAGTGAATCAGCCACATGCATACATATGTCTCCATATATACTCCCTCTTGAGCCTCCCTCCTACCCTCCCTATCCCACCCCTCTAGGTCATCACAAAGCACCAAGCCAATCTCCCTGGGCTATGCTGCTGCTTCTCACCAGCCAACTATTTCACATTTGGTGGTGTATATATGTCGATGCTACTCTCACTTCGCCCCAGCTTTGCCCTCCCACCCCATGTCCTCAAGTCCATTCTCTATGTCTAACTCTTATTCCTGCCCTGCAACTAGGTTCATCAGTACCATTTTTTTTTTTTTAGATTCCATATATATGTGTTAGCATATGGTATTTGTTTATCTCTTTCTGACTTACTTCACTGTGTATGACAGATTCTAGGTTCATCCACCTCACTACAAATAACTCAATTTTGTTTCCTTTATGGCTAAATAATATTCCATTGTATATATGTGCCACATCTTCTTTATTCTTCTCTATTGTAAATAGTGCTGCAATGAACATTACAGTACATGTCTCTTTTGATTTATGGTTTTCTCAGGGTATATGCCCAGTAGTGGGATTTCTGGGTCATATGATAGTTCTATTTTTAGTTTTTTAGGGAACCTCCATACTGTTTTCCATTGTGGTTGTATCAATTTACATTCCCACCAACAGTGCAGAAGGGTTCCCTTTTCACCATAACCTTTCCAGCACTTATTGTTTCTAGATTTTTGATAATGGCCATTCTGACCAGTGTGAGGTGATACCTCATTGATACTTTTGATTGGCATTACCCTAATAATTAGTGATGTTGAGCATCTTTTCATGTGTCTCTTGGCCATCTGTATGTCTTCCTTGGTGAAATGTCTATTTAGATCTTCCATTCCATTTTTCAAGGGATTGTTTGTTTTTTTGATATTGAGCTTCATGAGCGCTTGTATATTTTGGAGATTAATCCTTTGTCTGTTGTTACATTTGCAAATATTTTCTCCCATTCTGAGGACTGTCTTTTTGTCTTGTTTACGGTTTCACTTGTTGTGCAAAACCTTTTAAGTTTAATTAACTCCCATTTGTTTATTTTTGTTTTACTTTCTGTTACTCTAGGAGGTGGGTCAAAAAAGATCTTTCAGTGGTTTATGTCAAAGAGTGTTTTTCCTACATTTCCCTCTAAGAGTTTTATAGTGTCTGGTCTTACATTTAAGTCTTTAATCCATTTGGTTCTTATTTTTGTGTATAGTGTTAGGAAGTGTTCTAATTTCATTCTTTTACATGTAGCTGTCCAGTTTTCCCAGCACCACTTATTGAAGAGACTGTCTTTTTCTCCATTGTATGTTCTTGCCTCCTTTGTCATAAATTAGGTGGCCATATGTTTGTGGGTTTATCTCTGGGCATTCTAACCTGTACCATTGATATATATTTCTGGTTTTGTGCCAGTATCACACTGCCTTGATTACTGTAGCTTTGTGGTATAGTTTGAAGTCAAGGAACCTCATTCCTCCAACTCTGTTTTTCTTTCTCAAGATTGATTTGGCTATTTGGGGTCGTTTGTGTTTCCATACGAATTGTAACATTTTTTATTCTAATTCTGTGAAGAATGCCATTGGGAGTTTGATAGGGATTGCATTGAATCTGTAGACTGCTTTGGGTAGTATAGTCATTTTCACAATATTGATTCTTCCAATCCAAGAACATGGTATTTTTCTCCATATGTTTATGTCATCTTTGATTTTTTTCATCAGTGTTCTATAGTTTTCTGAGTACAAGTCTTTCACCTCCTTAGGCAAGTTTATTCATAGGTGTTTTATTCTTTTGGTTGCAATGGTAAATGAGAGTGTTTCCTTAATTTCTCTTTCTGATTGTTCATTGTTGGTGTATAGGAATGCCAGAGATTTCTGTGCATTAATTTTGTATCCTGAAACCTTACCAAATTCATTGATGAGTTCTAGTAGTTTTCTCTGGCATCTTTAGTATTTCCTGTGTATAGTATCATGTTATCAGCAGTGACAGTTTTACTTCTTCTTTTCCCATTTGTATTCCTTTTATTTCTTTTTCTTCTCTGATTGCTGTGACTAGGACTTCCAAAACTATGTTGGATAAGAGTGGCAAGAGTGGACATCCTTATTTTGTTCCTGATCCTTGTGGAATGCTTTTAGTTTTTCACCATTGAGTATGATGCTTGTTGTGGGTTTGTCATATATGGCCTTTATTATGTTGAGGTAGGTTCCCTCTATGCCCATTTTCTGGAGAATTTTTCTTCTCGGCAGGTGGACTCTCAACCACTGCGCCACCAGGGAAGCCCTGTTGGAAGATTTTAAATTAAGGTTTCAATTTCATTACTTGTGATAGGTCTGTTTATATTTTCTAATTCTTCCTGGTTCAGTCTTGGAAAATTGTACCTTTCTAAGAATTTGTCCATTTCTTCATGGCTGTCCATTTTATTGGCATGTAGTTGTTTGTAGTAGTCTCTTATAATCGTTTGTATTTCTGCAGTGTCAGTTGTGATTTCTCCTTTTTTCATTTCTAATTTTACTGATTTGCATCCTCTCCCTTTTTCTCTTGATGAGTCTGGCTAAGGGTTTATTAATTTTGTTTATCTCCTCAGAGAACCAGCTTTTAGTTTTATTGAACTTTGCTATTGTTTTCCTCATTTCTATTTCATTTATTTCTGCTCTGACCTTTATGATTTCTTTCCTTCTACTGACTTTGGGTTTTATATGTTCTTCTTTCTCTAGTTGTTTTAATAGTAGGGTTAGATTGTGTATTTGAGATTTTTCTTGTTTCTTGAGGTGAGATTGAATTGCTATAACTTCCCTCTTAGAACTGCTTTTGCTGCATCCCATAGGTTTTGGGCTGTTGTGTTTTCATTGTCATTTGTTTCTATGTATTTTTTAATTTCTTCTTTGATTTCTTCAGTGATCTCTTGGTTATTTAGTAGTGCACTGTTTAGTCTCCATCTATTTGTGTTTTTTACACTTTTTTTTCCTGTAATTGATTTCCAATCTCATAGTGTTGTGGTCAGAAAAGATGCTTGATATGATTTCAATTTTCTTAAATTTTCCAAGGCTTGCTTTGTGACCCAAGATGTGATCTATCCTGGAGAATGTTCCATGCACACTTGAGAAGAAAGTGTATTCTGCCACTTTTGGGTGGAATATTCTATAAATATCAATTAGATCTATCTGGTCTATTTTGTCATTTAAAGCTTGTGTTTCCTTATTTATTTTCTGTTTGGATGATCTGTCCATTGCTGTAAGTGGGGTGTTAAAGTCCCCTACTATTATTGTGTTACTGTCAATTTTCCCTTTCATGGTTGTTACCATTTGCCTTATGTATTGAGGTGCTCCTATGTTGGGTGCATAAACATTTATAACTTTTATATCTTCTTGGATTGATCCTTTGATCATTATGTAGTGTTCCTCCTTTTCTCTTGTAACAGTCTTTATTTTAAAGTCTATTTTTTTAAAATTTTATTTATTTATTTTTGGCTGTGTTGTGTCTTCATTTCTGTGCGAGGGCTTTCTCCTATTGCGGCGAGTGGGGGCCACTCTTCATCGCGGTGAGCGGGCCTCTTACTGTCACAGCCTCTCCTGCTGTGGAGCACAGGCTCCAGATGCACAGGCTCAGTAGTTGTGGCTCACGGGCCTAGTTGCCCCGCGGCATGTGGGATCTTCCCAGAACAGGGCTTGAACCCATGTCTGCTACATTGGCAGGCAGATTCTCAACCACTGCGCCACCAGGGAAGTCTGTTAAAGTCTGTTTTATCTCATATGAGTGTCGCTACTCCAGCTTTCTTTTGATTTCCATTTGCATGGAATATCTTTTTCCATCCCTTCACTTTCAGTCTGTATGTGCCCCTACGTCTGAAGTGGATCTCTTGTAGAGAGCATATATATGGGTCTTTTTTTGTTTCCATTCAGCCAGTCTGTGTCTTTTGGTTGGGGCATTTAATCCATTTACATTCAAGGTTATTACCGATATGTATGTTCCTATTACCATTTTATTAATTGTTTTGGGTTTGTTTTTGTAGGTCTTTTTCTTCTCTTGAGTTTCTGGCTTAGAAAAGTTTCTTTAGCATTTGTTGTAAAGCTGGTTTGGTGGTGCTGAATTCTCTTAGCTTTTGCTTGTCTGAAAAGCTTTTGACTTTTCCATCGAATCTGAATGAGATCCTTGCTGGGTAGAGTAATCTTGGTTGTAGGTTTTTCTCTTTCATCACTTTAAGTATACCCTGCCACTTCCTTCTGGCCTGCAGGGTTTTGCTCAAAAATCAGCCAATAACCTTCCAGGGATTACTTTTTATTTTTTGTTTTTCCCTTGCTGCTTTTAATAGTTTTTCTTTGAATTTAAGTTTTGTTAGTTTGATTAATATGTGCCTTGGTGTGTTTTTCCTAGGGTTTATCCTGTATCCTGTATGGGACTCTCTGTGTTTCCTGGACTTGGGTCACTATTTCCTTTCTCATGTTAGGGAAGTTTTCGACTATAATCTCTTCAAATATTTTCTCAGACCCTTTCTTTTTTCTCCTTCTGGGACCCCTATAATTTGAATGTTGGTGCTTTACTGTTTCCCAGAGGTCTCTGAGATTGTCTTCAATTCTTTTTATTCTTTTTTCTTTATTCTGCTCCTCGGCGGTTATTTCCACCACTTTGTCTTCCAGCTCACTTATTCGTTCTTCTGCCTCAGTTATTCTGTTACTGATTCCTTCTAGTGTATTTTTCATTTTGGTTATTGTGTTGTTCATCTCTGTTTGTTTCCTCTTTACTTTTTCTAGATCTTTTTTAAACATTTCTTGCATTTTCTCAATCTGTGCCTCCATTCTAATTCTGAGATTCTGGATCATCTTTACTATCATTACTCTGAATTCTTTTTCAGGTAGATTGCCTATTTCCTCTTCATTTATTTGGTCTTGTAGGTTTTCACCTTGCTCCTTCATCTGTGACATATTTTTTTTCCCATCTCTCTTTTTTTTTTAATGAGTGGGTTTGTGTTCCTGTCTTACTGGTTACTTGGCCTGAGGTTTCCAACAATGGAGTGTGTATGCTATTGGGTAGAGCTGGGTGTTGGTGCTGAGATGAGGAACTCTGTTTGACCTCACTCTGATGAATATTCCCTGGAGTCTAAGGTTCTCTTTTCATCCAGTGGTTCAGACTTGGAGCTCCCACCTCAGGAGTTTCAGTCCAACCCAGGCTCATGAACCAAGACCCTGCAAGCTGCATGGGGCAGCAAAAAAATAAAAAGAGAGAATAACAAAGTAAAAAATAAAATTAGACTAGGAAACTAATAGATATGTTAGAAAGAATATAAAAATAAAAAATATAGATGAATCAACAACTGGAAGGTACATCAGTACCACAGTAGTAAAAAAGAGGAGGAGGGAAAAGAAAAAAAAGAGGGGGGGAAGGCCTTGGCTGTGCAGGGTGGGCCCTAAGCAAGGGTGAGGTTTGGGTGGTGGGCAGGGCCTATGCTTAGGACCCACAGGGCTGGAAAAGGTCCTGGGGGATGTGGTGGGTTGGGGCTTAGGCTCAAGGAACAGAAGGGGCCCAGGTGTGCCCCCCACCCCTGGTCTCAGAGGGCAGGGGACCTCACCCGGGAGCCCAGCAGGCTTCCTGGGCTCGAGTGGCTGGGGCAAACCCTCTGGTTTCTCTTCAGATGTACAGTCTTCTTAAGATGAAGGACTTGAAACTTTGGTTTTAAAGATATAGTTCATAAAATAATATTAAGAAGACTTTTTATTTTGCTATTCATTTCCAAGTAAGCTGCAGCTATCAGAGTTTCAAATACTCTAGCATCCTTAGGCTTCACTAGCTGCATTTTAACCTCTGCCATGTGGCATGTGAATGTGGCTTGTTTAGTTAGTTTTATGACATAATTAATAGACATTGTCAGAGACTCATTTTTGATCAAGAGGGAGTTGGCAGCCCTTTGTTGCTTTCATTCTAGGCTTTGAGAAAGGTGCCAGATGGTATGTCCTACTACAAACTGCAATGTGGAAGACATCCTTTTTGGACACTTTCGAATCCTTTTTGGCCAACTTCATTGACTCCTGCATAAGTTCAGTTAGTTACAGTTTTACTAAACTTGCTATAGGTACATAGATTGTTTCTGGACTCCCTCTAAAACTTTATTGATGAAAAAATAATTTGATATTTTTCTCATCTATTTGGCTTAGAGAGGAGGCAATGTGAGATACTGGAAAAAAGTGTTTCCACTATACATAAATTCCAGTCCAAGCCCTGCCAGAAACAGACTCTTTCCAGGTCTCAGTTGCTTCATCTTTGTGATGAGGCATTGGGCTAAATGATCTGATCTCTTCTCACTGGAAAAATCCATGGTCCTGTGGGTCTTCCTAAGTATAATCAATCACAAACTTTATGCTGCTTGAAGTAGACCCTTGCTTGGCTTTCACAAATTAAAATGTGTGGTGTTGAAGACTTGTGAGAATCCTTGAAGTTCCATGACAGGTAGCAATTTCTAATTTTATTGAGGAACAAATTTTATTTGCACACAGTGCAAGACTATATGCAGGAGTCATATTTATTATAACAAAATCCAGCCCTCCACCCACCATTTGTATCTCAATGTTGAAGTCTTATGTTATCTTCTTGTTATCAGTAGATTCCAAAGGGATCGCTTCTTTTTTTTCTTTTTCTTTTTTCTTTTTTTTTTTTTTTGGGTATGTCTTGTTTCACTTTATGGTGGAAGCTTATAATGTAATATATTCTATTACTTTAAAAATTAGTCTTTTATATAAAAATTGAATTATACATCAAAATTAACTAAACATAGATGTAGAATGGAAACTAGAAGCATAAGGACCCATGGAAAAGTCTCACATGCCTCCATACTTTCAATTCATATCAGAATCATCTAACTTCTCCATCTTAAACATTCACAGATTCCAAAAGCTTTGATGCTTTTTGTAAATCAATATATGTATATACCGTTTAAAAGACATTCGTGTTTGTTCTCTAAATTAGCATAATTATATATGTATATATGATAAAACCTTAATAAGTGATATAAATTATGGTGCAAATTACCCTAATAATTTCAAAATCAATTCTTGACTTTTAGAAATGCTTGGTGTAATCATTTGTTTGGTATGCATATCACTAAGTATTGCCTCAGCACAATCCGTGATTTGACACAGAGAACTACATCAAAGTTTTCTAAAAATTTCTCCCATTTAATTGATAGTAATTAAACATCTCAATAAGCAGAGGATTTCTCTTTAGATCAACATTGTTTATAGTCCTAACTTCTCCTTCAGCTTCTGTTAAATTAATAGCAAATGCATTTAAGTATTTTCTAGCCCAAGTCTGAGATCCTTATAGGTTCAATTTTCTTTTGTAACTAAAACATGACAATAAACCTGAATCTCATATTTAATAGAATTAAAGTAATCCTTCAGGTCATGTGAGAGGTGGCACAAAGTCATGGTTAAGAACATGGGCATGTTGCCAGGCTGTCTGATTTAGAATCCTGTTTCTGCTGTTTAAGTTTGAAATAATCTATAAATGCCTCAGTTTCCTTGCCTATTGAATGAGGAAGATTCAGATGTGTTGGAATGGTGTCCGGACCTTGATTTATTGTTAATATTGATGCCATTAATGCCTGTGACTAGCTGTCATGCAGTGAATTAAATAGAGGTAATATTTAACTGAGAAGTTTGAAAACAGGGATTTGCATTCCAGGCATCTCCTAGCCCCATGTTATTTTCACAGGCTCCTTCCATCTTCTTCCCCCTTTGCAAAAATTCCCACTCTGCTAGAAGAATCAGCAATCCCTGGTCTTTGCCTGAGGTGTCCCAATTACCCTCTATCTACTAGCTGTCACCATCTCTCTCTGCTTCACAAAGTCCTATGGAGGCTACAGTCTACCCGTGAACTATTTAACAGTAGCTGAGGTAGGACCATTGGTGGGGCTACAACCTTATGGAGGGAGATGAATAATAAGCATTTGTCTTCCAAGATGCTACCACTGCCTCTAGGGATGCCACCTTCCCATCTTTCCTTCTGGTACGTGGGCCTGGCTTTGGGAAGAGGGAAACAGGAGTGGATGGAGCAGTTCAAGAGCTGTAGTGAGTGCAGTGAGCCATCTGGCAGTTGAGCAGACTCGCTAGGGCCAGTGTGGCTCTAAATCATGACTACTCTGATGTCTCTGTAACATGAGACATAGGATGGACATGAAATAAGGGAAGACCCCCGGGCATTACCAGGTGAGGAGCCCATGTTGTTGCCTAGGCTGATCTGTTAATTTGGTCGGTGATGGCACTACACAAGATAATAGCTGCCAACTTCAGAGAAGAAGCAAAATTCTAAAAGCCCTCATTAAAACAGACATTAATCCTTTAGGTGCTAGGGAGGTATAAAGTGGTCCCTGGAGAGGGTTGAGGCTATTTATCAACAGATATAGACATAGTTCAACAACAGGTAAAGCCATCCCAATGTGTGTTGACTAAATATCAGTTCTATCCATACTAACACTGGAATCTCCATATTCTCCCATCCCTCAGGCATGGACTAGTATTCTGCTGCAATATGGCAACCTCAAAGGTATCTATCTGTCTTCAGGTAGGTGAACAAAAGGTACTCAATAGGTATTTACTGAATGAGTGACTGGATGAATGAATGCACTAATAGAAAGAACTTTTCCTGTCTTAAATTGTCAAAAAGTTTGGACCACTTACTAGCACTGATTATTTAAATAGATCTTACGCTTGAGGTGTGCTGAAAACTCTCTTAACACCAGTGAAATAGAGGACTACTGAAATGAGCAGAGGCTTTGAAGTCGGATACATCATAATTCAAATCCCAGTTTTGTTCCTACCATCTTTTGTGATCACAAACAAATCATTTCTGCTCTCTGAGACTATGATACAATAACACTCATTTTCTCATTATTAAAGATAAAAATGTTTTCTTTACAAACGTTTTAGGAAAGTAAGGAAACATACATAAAGTGTATGTACCTAGTGCCTGGAAAAAATTAATAATAAGTAGTACCTGTTATTATTATATATTGGTATTGTTATCAACACACTGCATTAGACTATCAGCCTTCCCTTGACTGGGAAGGAAAGTCTTAATATTAAGGTCAATCTCCCATGACGTCAATTAGCTAAATTCTGGTTTCTTTTCCATCCTACATACCCAGGTTATAAGTTTGCTGCACACTTAAAACCCAGGCCTCTTTGTCTAACAATAATTCAGAACACAGTCCTTGACATCTTTTTTCACTAAAATCTATATGTAATTAATGAATTCTCCACTAATCATCAGAAAACACTTTGAGGAGAGAATAGAAACACAGGAAAAATACACTTTCTGATGTATACCCTAACAATCTGCCAAGCATCCTGATTCTTACTACTACTGAGTATTAACACTTATTATCTTAATTACATGTAACACTTCTCTAGAAGTCAGATAATTATTTCACTCTGTGGACTTGTGAACCCAGAACCCAAGTTAAAAGCTTCAGGTAAAGGTTATTTGGTTCCCATAATCGTATTAACACACTGGGAAAAACAGGTATTCTAACCCTCTGCTTTGTAGAGCATTTCTCTATCTCTAGATCTTGAACTGGTTTTAATTTGAAATGGTCTTAACTATCACAGGCTACTTAATGTAAAATGTATGTAAAAAGGACAAATTATCAAAGTTGGAAGATTAGTCTGTAGCCAGTAGGAGCTGAAATTAGCAGAGGGGTCACAGCACTTTGCCTGCAGATGGATGGGCCACCAATGTGGGGTGAAAAATCTTAATGCGACTTTTCAATACATAATTTGGAGCAGACATTCAGATCTTTATTATGAGATAGTAACTTAACCAAGATAACCATTTGAAATAAAAATGGTTTTAACATCCCAGGTCAGTTGTATTTCAGTGTCATTTGTTCCTACTAGACAACCATGGCTTATAAAATAAACCATGTGTGGTGTATGTATGTAGAAGACACAAGAAAAGCACAAGATGCTCCCTCCCATCATTTCTTCCTAAAAATAAAAGTAATGTCACAGAACCCTTAAAACCATCCCAAATTTTTAAATCCTGCATATGTCAATAACTTTCTTGTATACATGTGATTCCTGTTGGGTAAGTATAGTTTTCCAATACAGAGCAGAACTTATTGTTTATATCTCCTTATTTATAAAAGATTCCTAAATCTAAAAATATGGAGAGAACTCATCAATGAAAGAGAATGCATTTTCATAAATGCTCAGCATCAGAGTATTAACAGGTTAAATCACTAGTATGAAAATCAATCTAAGGTACAAAATAGGTCCAAACAGTATCATGAGGAAATCTTTCATAAATTATGTTGCTATAATTTATGCCTTTAGGCTAACCGGGACATTTAAAATTAAAATCATCAAGGTAGAATCTGAACTGAATATACATTCCTAAATGATGTAGATAAACGTTTGAAAAAGAAAATTTAAATATCAGAATGATAATACACTTTGGTCAGATAAACTTATATTTTAGACTTTGTTGTAAGTTCTTTATTTTCTAACTAGCAAAATAAGCACCTTATTCTCTCTTTTATTATTTTATAGGTAATGTTTGAAAGCAAAGAAGATAGGTGATAGAACACTGAAAGATGATTGATAATTAGAGGAAAACTGATGAAGTCTGTATGAACTAGAAAAAAGTAGTTTGAATTTGAAAAGTAAATAAAGAAGAAATGAAAAATGGGTTCACATTATTTAAAAGTATTTTCCACATTTTTAAAGAAACACTGAATATTACATAGTGTGAAATACATTTGACATTTCTTTACTGACTCTCAGTAAATCCATAAGAAATTACTTTTGCCCTATGAAAGGACTCACACTTTATGATTATAGTTATGTTAAAAATATCTCAAGTGAAATTTTTGGAAATGCTTATTAATATGAATTGCATTGCCTGACATATAATAAAAACAGGTATACAATCCTGAACAGATAAATGGATACTCTGATGGTAATATTACTATCACAAATTTGCACAAGCTCAAATGAGTTTTTATCTAAAGGCCTTGAGATATCATTTATGATAAAAGTTTTATGGGGTTTATGACAAATATTTCCATTTACACATTGTAATGAAGAAAGTGAAGCATATAAAGGACTGTTAAATTGCTAGCATGTCTACTGTGCCCTACAAACACACTGATTTATCTGTCTTTTTTTATAGAATTACAATTAAATGGGAGAAAAAAAATACACCAAGAAGTAGAGTTTTCTTATCATTCCATTTTTTAACTATTCTCTAACTTGTAAGGAGAAAAATCAAAATTTGATGAAACTATAAACAAAACCAAGCACATATTTTTCTGTATAGAGGGAACCTTTGGCATCAACCTTCTATGTCTCTGACCCAGGATTAAAAAAATAAAGGGAAAAGTATTGTAAATTAATAGTCCATGTTCTTATAGGGAAAAAAATGCTACCATTTCACAGTTATCCATAAGTTAAATATATTAGAATGCATGATATTTTGTTAGATGAAACATATGCTTTTAAATCTTTTAAATTTATGTATTTTATCCAAAAATTATAATTTCCCTACCTCATTCTCATCTCTGTACATTGGGGAGATAATCAGAAATAAAGTTAAATCTATGCCATAAAGGATATGCATGAAGAGATAATGCATATATGTATAAAACATTAAAATATAACAGTAGAAATTATCCTATCATTAAAACTTTAATGAATGATCTAGACAATAAATGAAGTTTCATAAGAGCATGCAAACCTTAAAAGCCAAGAAAATTATTAAAGATGAGATAAACTAAGTAGACTATTCAACAATTCATTTTACTGATGTTATAAGGTTCTCTTTAAACCAAGATGTACTAAAATGATCATCATTTGCTATGACTTATTGGTGCTAAAAGAGGACTTTTTGTCCAAATGTAATGTTTTGTCCCTGGACTTTTTGTCCAATGATGCCTCACATGCCTTTAGTAGACGACCAAAACTTTTCACAGTAGAGCTAAATTTAAATATGTAAAACAAGGGTGGTGACCTTGATAATATGGTAACCTAAATTCACAATGTGGTATATATATATATATATATATATATATATGTTTAGTACCAGATTCACTCTTCAATGCCCATTTTGACTCAGGTATTAGGGAATCACATAGCAGCACAGAATGGGGAAAGGAAGGAAAGTGATTTGTTGGTCTAATTTTGTTACTTAACAACATGGCCAAAGGTAAGTTTTGATTTCAGATAACAATGTCTCAATGAACAGTATTGGGAAAAATATTTACACAATGTCTCAATGAACAGTACTGGGAAAAATATTTACCGATATGAAAAAAAAAAAGGAATGTTGAATCTCCACCTTTCTCATCTTCCACCAAAATTTCAAATGGAAAGTAAAAAAGAAGAAAAAAACCCTGAGTACTAACAAAACATTGAGAGTTTTTTTGCTTTGTTTGTTTGTTTTTTAACATTTTACAGTGTTAAACAATTGGATACATTTCACCTAACAGAAATGCAAAATTTCTCTCTGAGAAAATACCATAAAAAACACAAACTAGAAAAATATATCTGTGAACTATGTAACTGACAAATGTTTCTGTTATTGATAATTTAAAAGTTTGTAGCAGTTAAGAAGCAGAACAACTCTTGCTGTGTGAACTGTCCCCAAGCTGATCCTAAGAATTCACATGTGAATAATTTATGTGGGAGGTACTAGAAGCAATGTCAGGAGAGGGGGAAAGCAAGACAAGAGAAGCAAAGACACCTAATAAAGGGAGCATTATTACAGCAGCTACCACTGTGGGCGACAATAGCTTAATCTTATAGGGAAACTTGAGGAAATGGTGTAGAACACAGGCCTCAAGATACATAAACACAGGGGTGAGGGAGGGGGTATTTACCACCACCTCCTGCTGGCCTTTGGGGCAAAGCTGCCCTAAAGAGTGTTAATTCTCTAGCACTGTGGTCTGCTCTGTTAGAGAACTCTCTTAAAGAAAATAGATGCAGATACTGGCAGCTGGAAGTTGGCTGGCACTCACTGGAATGGTTAATCTCAAGAGAAATGGCAGAGTTTCTATAGTCTCTGATATAAGGAGCAAATGATAATAATTCTACTGGTAAAATGAACTGGTGGTTTAAATTAAAAATACACAAATGTTCCACAGTCATGAAAAATAAACTTCATTAATAGCCATGTGATGCAAAATTCAAATTTTGCATATTAAAATTGTTTATGTAAGTCAATTCATTATGCCATATATCTAAAACTTATACAGTGCTCTATGTCAATTATATCTTAATAAAACTAGAAAAGTATTATAAAATAATATTTTTTAAAATTTGATTTTTTTATAATGTGAGAAAAATATTCTCTCATACATTGGTAGGAATATACTGATAAAAGGTTTATGGAAAATAAGAAGCCCAAATGTTTACAGTGTTTGATATACATTGACCCAACAGTTTTACTTTCAGACCATCCTATTTACAATTGCAACTCCATTTTTGACACTTCGATCACCCTTCCACACTTTCTTTTTCTCCATAGTATATATCACCATTTATTTATTAAATATCATTATTTATTTCTATAGTTTGTTACCTTCACTAAACTATACGCCACATGAGGTTAAGGATTTTTGTCTGCCTTATTCCTTGGTACCTAGACTTAAGAAGACTAGCTCACACATAATAGATAATCAATAAAATTTGTTGAATGGATGATTTTTCCATGAATACATCATTAGACAACAATAGAAAAACTGATCACAAATATATTTAAATAAAGTTTATCTTGATGTTGTTTATAATAGTAAAAATCAGAAAAAACATAATGACCAAAAAAATGTGCTGTTTGCATAATATACATATATTACACACATTAAAAATGATAATCTGCATATATGCTTTTGACATGGAAAACTGGGTATGATATATCATTAAGTCAACAATGCAGTTTACCAAACGGCACATCCAGTATGACTCAGTTTTGGATAAATATATATTTTTAGTATAAATCTAAATCTAGGACAGTATAAAGAGAAATATTAACTCTGGTTAATTCACTATTCACAGGTAATTTTTAATTTTTTCTACTCTAAATTTTATATAGTATGTGTCTTATAACCATAATGAATTATAAGTCTATTTTTATTGTGAAAACATGTTGAATCTAATATAGAAAGTCTAGAGTGGCTAAAAGGCTACATCTTTAATTTTTACAATGTAGGGAATTGACCAAACATCAAACAGATAAACACTTGAAAATGACCAAAATATTTGTATTTATTATGATACTAACTTGTAAATTGTTTATGTAACCTAGACTTTACATTAGAGTTGCATTACTGATGGCATGAGGACTAAACTAGTTTTACTAAACAAGCTCATTAATGGTATATATTTATGTGCATTTTGGAGGAAAAATACCACTAAAATTAAAGTTGTTCTTTTACCATTTCTGGGATCTGATAGTACTATTAAACCAAAGCATAACTTTTCACTTCGGTTAGTTCTTACTCAGACCAATATCAATTTCTTAGATTAATGCTGGAGGCAATAAAATCCCAAGAAAAGAAGACATTTCCATTTTTTTGTTTATCATGATCAAAAATGTATAAAACTCACTATAACTATACTTTAATAATGCCTAGAGCACCAAATAATAGACTTTAGGTATTCACTTGAAACAACTGGCAGAATTGTCTTATTTCTTACTTCAGTTTTAGCAGCAGATCCATCACTGATGTTGCTACAATTTCGCATACTAGTTTTTATAAGAGCAGAAATTACGCTATTCTTCATGTCAATATAGTCTCATAATCCCTTGTCATATTTTAATAGAATAAGCCAAAAGAAATACACTTTAAGATCAAGTAGTTGATGCAAAGCTAGAATAATTTAGGGTACACATTTTTCTCTAGTTATTAAGTAACATTTGTCATTATTTCATATTTTTAAGATGACTCATTTAGAGGCAATCGCAAGAGCTATGTAGATGTATATCTTAAAATATAAGATCAGTTATATGTCAGTGGTAGTTGCAGTAACCACATACTACAATCCTCAGGACTGCTCACAGAACCAGGAAGACAGGCCTCTGCCTGATGCCCTGTGCTTAGAGACCCTGCACATAACAAACCCACAAAGATAAATGTGTTAAAGGATGCATGAAGGCCCTGGTCATTGGGATGCAGTGCTCAGTACTGGCACAGCATAACCCATAACATTATAAATCCACTGCTATGGTTAACACTGTTTACACCATGGGAACATTTCACATTTTTTCCCTATGTCCTCAAAAATAAAAGGTGACTCCATCCAGACGCCATGAAGGTTTCTGGTATGTGTTCCTGTCAACACTGGACACAGACATATTTCAAAGAAAGGAGATGATTTGAGTAGTGGAAGTACTTAAGTAAGAGAGGAGACAAAGTAACTGTCAGATCCTTCCTCTCAGGACAAATGCAATAGCCTTTTTTTTTTTCAGTTTTATTGACGTATAATTGACAAATGCAATTTTTATATTTAGGATATAAAAGTGATGTTCTGATATATATATATACATTGTGAAATGAACATGACAAACTAATTAACATATCCATTATCTCACATGGTTAACACTTTCTGTGTGTGTGTGTGTGTGTGTGGTCAGAATGCTTAGGATTTACCCTCCTAGCAAATTTCAAGTATAAAATACAGTATTGTTACTAACAGCCACCAAGCTGCACATTAGATCTACAGAACATATTCATCTTGCGTAACTGACACTGTGTACACTTTACCAAGATTTCCCCATTTCCCCTACCTTCCAACCCGTGACAGCTATTATTCTATTCCCTTCTTCTCTGAGTTTGACTATTTTAGATTCTACCCATAAGCAAGATCATGCAGTATTTGTTTTTTTGTGCCAGGCTTATTTCACTTGGTATAATGTCCCTCAGGTTGATCCACGTTGTCACAAATGGCAGAATTTTTTTCTTCTTTAAGGCTGAATAATATTCCATTGTGTGTGTGTATCACATTTTCTTTATCCATTCATCTTTTTATGACCGTTTAGGTTGTTTCCATATCTTAGCTATTGTGAATATTGCTGCAGTGAACATGGGGGTCCAGTATCTTTGAGATACTGACTTCATTTTTTTGGATATATATACCCAGAAGTTGGATTGCTGGATATTGTATTTCTATTTTTAATTTTTTGAGGAATTTACATACTGTTTTCCACAATGGCTGTACCAATTTATATTCCCATAAACAGTGTACAAGGGCTCCCTTTTCTCCACATCTTCACCAGCACTTGTTATCTCTTGTCTTTTAAATAAGAGCCATTCTAACAGTTGTGAGGTGATAGCTCATTGTGGTTTTGATTTGCGTTTCCTAATGATTAGTGACATTGAGCACCTTTTCATGTACCTGTTGCCCATTTGTATGTCTTCTTTTGAGGATTATCTATTCAGGTCTTTGTTCATTTTTTATTTAGGTTTTTTCATTTTTTGCTATTGAGTTGTAGGAATTGTTTACATATTTTAGATATTAACCTCTCATCATATACATGGTTTGCAAATATTTTTTTCCCATTCTGTAGGTTGTCTGTTCACTCTGTTAATTGTCCCTTTGTTGTGCAGAAGCTTTTAGTTTGATGTAGCTCCACTTGTTTATTTTCATTTTTGTTGCCTATGCTTTTGGTGTCATATCCAAAAACTTATTGCCAAGACCAATATTAAGAAGCATTTCCTCTATATTTTCTTCTATTAGTTTTATGTTTATATCTTTAATCCATTTTTAGTTGATTTTTGTATATGGTGAGAGATAAGAGTCCAACTTCATTCTTCAGCATGTGGCTGTCCAGTTTTCCCAACACTGTTTACTAAAGAGACTATCATTTCCTCATTGTCAAAGACACCGTAAGAAACTAAAACTACTGGCCAATATTCCTGATGAACACAGATGCAAAAATAGTCAACAAAATACAAGTAAATTGAATTCAACAGCACATTAAAAGGATTACAGACAATGACCAGGTGGGATTATTTACCCCTGGGATGCAAGGATGATTCAATATACCACATTAACAGAATGAAAGATTAGAATCCATATGATCATCTCAATAATGTAGAAAAACACTCTGGTAATTCAACATCCACTTACAATAAAAACTCAACAATGTAGGTATACAAGAAACTTCCTCAAAACAATAAAGGCCACATGAGAAAATTCCACAGTTAATATCATACTCAGTGAGGAAAAACTGAAAGCTTTTCATGAAGATTTGCTACAAGGCAAGGACACTCACTCTCAGCACTCTTTTCAACATAGTCCTGGAAGTCCTAACTAGAGCATTTAGCCAAGAAAGAGAAATAAAAGCATCCAAATCAGAAAGAAAGAAGAATTATCTCTGTTTGCAGATGACATGATATAGAAAAGCCTAAAGAAATAACAAAAAGCTGTTAGAACTGATGAAGGAACTCAGTAAAGTTGCAGGATACAAATCAACATACAAAAATCAGTGGCATTTCTATATGCTAACAACAAACTATCTGGAAAGGAAACTGAGAAAACAATCCCATTCACAATAATGAATACAAACACTTAGGAATAAACTTAACCAAAGAGGTGAAATACTTATACACTGAAAAGTACAAAACATGGATGAAGGAAATTAAGAAAAACAGATAAATGGAAAGACATCTTATGTTCATGGGTTAGAAGAATTAATTGTTAAAATATTCAGCTTCACCACATTTTTGATGTGAACTTCAGCTAATCCAGTTTACAGTCACTTATTTTCATGGTATTCCATGAAAGCTGAATTGTACCTAAAATCTGTCAACTAGGTCACTTGTAAGGGTATTGTTATCTAAAGGAACAAATTCAAAAGCAAACTAACTAAAATAAAAACCCAACTATGAACATGCCTATGAACATCCATTACTTTTCGGTTTGTATTTGCATAGCAGAGCAAGGAGGCCCCATGTAAATTGCTCTATATTGTGGGAGAAATGTGGTCAAAACTGCTTCTACAAAATATGTGACTTGCACAAAATGAGATTCTACAGGAAGAACATACATGATCTGTTTATTTTTTTTTTCTTTCCAAGATGGATAGTTTCATGATGATGGATTATTCTAAAAACGTCCAGATTGTATCACATTTTATGGATAAGGTTTCCAATCATTAGAATGTCAGTATTTTGAAATAATAACAGAAGGTATCTTCTATAATGTGCTTTGATGGTTGGGTCAACACTAAATATGTTATATGCCTGCAATATTTAATTTTGGAATTTTGTTTTTAAGGTACAATAAATTTCACCCATTGTCTTCAAGTATATGACTCATTAATAACTTTACAACACTATCTCCAAATATATTAAGTTGAATTGAAAACTACTGAGAGAAGCAAGATCAAGCAGAATCATTCATGCTTGTGCCAATATACAGAAAATATTATGTCATATGCTAGTGAAAAACAGCATGGTGTGGTAAACTGCAGGGAAATGAGGCATAGGTGGAAGGACAAGTACCAGGGAATAGACCCCCTGAACCTCCTTCATGGCAGAGTAAGTTGTAGAGTAATTGTACCAGCTGTTTTACTGGAAGCAAGTCTAGCCTTTTCATAGAATATGAAATAGTAAAGGGCATCTCAGCAGTACTTGTATTTCCCAGATGAGGAGGAAGATGCTACTGGGGACAGAGTACCAGGCTTAACTAAGAAAATATGGACATTAATGGGACACTTTGTATTGCAAGGAGTACTTGACCAGTAGACTGTGTAGAGAATTGCTTTTTCTAAGAAATTAAATTTTCTTTAAAAAATCACTAGACCAGTTATTATTGCATACACATAAATATGTATGTAAATATGTACTTACTAGATTTAAACTTTAAAATAGCAGAGACTGTTGTAACCAGTGGGTGTATTAAGGAAATATACACAAACATTCTCAAATAAATACATATGCTTCAGAAATAACATTTAAAAAATATAAATCCTAGAGTTTTCTGTCCCTAATATCCACACACTCTTCCTCTACTCATTTGACTAGGCATTCTATGTACCTTGGGGGAGGAATAACCCAGCAGAAAAACCCAGGAGAAAAATTCTGTCTTCATTTGAAGACAGAATTATAGTTTAACCCAAGGGTCTTCTTATTTCATTTACAAAAGTTGACTTTAGATCTCTACAGAACTGGAGAGGGATCTACTTCATAAAAAGAAGTCAACTTATCTTCTTAGGATGTCTCTCACATGGCACTCTTATATACTCTCAGATTTCATGTCAGCTCATGAAGCTTGTTGGAAAGCCTCAGAATGCATTACCTTTTTACTTTTGAGGCAGCTAGTTCAGCTAAAGCTTTATTTACACAATAAGGAGAGAAAAGGAAAAGTGTTTTGGCCCACTGCAAATATCCTATAAGTATCAAAGCCAGTTCAGTGATATAATAATGATTATTTTTGGCTTCTGAGCAGTTTACCTACAGTACTGGACATGACCCCTTTCATATTACATGATAAATAGTAAACAGGGGGGAAATGTTGCCCAGGCTTAACTGACCTAGTGGACACACATTTAAAAGAATTGGAAGAGTAAAGCTATGGCACACTAGTGCATGTTCTGTTAACTTGAGATAGAATACATCTATAATATCCCAACAACAATTCACTGTAATATGGTTTCTTTCAGCATTTAACCAGTAATTTGGACATGATCCTCCTAAGGGAGCAGAGCATTTATAGATGAGGCTTCATATTATATTGATGGATCTGTTAAATTAGAGTTTTCCTAGTAGCTATTGAGCAATTAACCTACTAAAATTCCACCTTCTCACCCCCCTTGACAAGGGCTTTTATGTACTTCATCACATACAATCACCAGAACTAGAATACTGCCTGTAACAATCCTATTGGAACTAAAGAGGAATGTGACACAGGGTATTAGGGACTTCTTAAACACCTCCCAGCATGGATGAAAAAGGGTGTCCTTTATTCATATTCTTTCATGAAATACATCTACTAAAAAATGGCAACATTCCCAGATCAGGGCATATCACCATAATTGTTCAATCCACAGACAGGACAAGTAAGATCTGCTTAAAAGATTTATTGAGCACTTTCTGGGTCAGGCATGGTGCCAAGTATTTTATATCCATTTTCTCACGTAATCCCCAGAAAAACCTTATAAGGGGTTTACTGCCATCATCCCAACTTTATAGGTGAGGAAATGGAGGTTCAAAAAGGTTAAATAAATTGCCCTAAATCACGAAGTTAGTAAATGGAAGAAGCTAGGATGATAATTTTTTGAATTACAACTATTTCATAGATTAACCAATGTACTTATTAATTCATTAGCTATATTCCGACAAGTGAGATTTGTTTGGACTAGGGATCCATGTTCCAGGTAAAAACCACAAAGCACATCTGGCCAAGCTACTTAAAATAACAAAATGCACATTTGAATGGAAAGATTATTTTCTGAAACTGATTTCATGAATTTTTTCTATGAAGCCAAAAATGACTTAAATCCCAATCTATTGTTAAAATGACAAAAAAATCCTAGATGTAATCTATTCATAACTAGCATAAATACAGCAATGATTCCTTAGCTAACTGTCATTCTTGACAGTTTAGAAAAACAATTAATAATAATATAGGGAGTTTAGTGTAGTGAAAGCAAAACAAAACAAACAAATGTAGGCTTTAGACTAGATATACCTGGCTTTGCTGCTTATGAGCAGCAAATCTGGGCAAGTTATTTAACCCTTCTGAGCCAGTTTCCTCATCAATAAAATGAGGATCCCAGTTCCTGAGTGGCATGGCTGTTGTTAGGATTAGTGGTACTAAGGCCATCGTGACATGGTGTGTCTTCCACAATCTTTATCCATCACATCATTCTCTAGAGTGAATTATATCGGAATAATACCTTCTACTGTCTGAGGCTGAGATTTTGTATGCCAGGAAAAGAAAAAGCCAGAATTTTAATAAATTTGAGAACACTGAATTAGAAGACACAGGGTATCTGCTATCAAATGTTCTTTAAAATAAAGATGAAAGGAGTAAAGTCTAAGTTCTCTGTACTTCTTGCAATTTTAATACCTAAAAGAGGAATGCTATTCACAATATGTACTTTTAGTGAAAAGAAGTTATATTAACGGGGAAAAAAAGACCATGAATAAGAAAGGAAAAAACCGAAGCTCTCAATTCTAGGCTACGCTACAGACATTACTTTTCCCAATCCGCCACTGCTTTTTCTAGGTCTGATATACCAAGAAAGAGTTGTGGAAGCAGTGGCCCAGAGTACTGAACTAAGAAAGCTTGAATTCAAGGAGGTTTCGGCTCTGAGTAGCTCTGTAACCCTAGACAAGTCATGGATTCTGAGATGATTCCTCTGTAAACTGAATGTTTGGACTAGTTGCACTCATCTCTACCAGCTATGAGATCCAATAACTATATACTTCTAATTTTAGTAACTGTCAGCAAACAGATTTCAGCTGGAGATAAGTGAAAGGCGGCTATTAAAACATTTGAAGGAGGTGCTTCCCTGGTGGTGCAGTGGTTGAGAGTCCGCCTGCCAATGCAGGGGACATGGGTTTGTGCCCCGGTCCGGGAAGATCCCACATGCCGCGGAGCGGCTGGGCCCGTGAGCCACGGCCGCTGAGCCTGCGTGTCCGGAGCCTGTGCTCCGCAACGGGGGAGGCCACAACAGTGAGAGGCCCGCGTACCGCAAAAAAACAAAAAAACAAAACAAAAAAAAACATTTGAAGGAGATTCCAAAATATGCCCCATAAACAAGTACATTATTTGACACAGAAAAATCAAATTTGTACATAACAATTTTTAGGTAGTTTCAAAATAAAATACAATATACTATACTAGATTAAAAATATAAGACAAAATGATGTATTGTTGGAGCACCTATGCAAGCATAAGGTGTGGTAAACCAATGAAATCGGAATTTGAATTTATGTTATAGCTTGTGGAATCAGCTTTGTCAGTTTATGTTCATATGCTTAATGTATTTTGGTATAGGAAAACTGGTTTCATTAATTTATTTCAAAAATTCTACAAATATTTGCTGAGTACCTAAATATGCTGGGCCCTGTGCTAGCTACAAGAATGATACCAGTGATGAAATATTTCACATTTTAATGGGGACAGATGCTAATCACATAAACTATGATAAGTACTGCAAAGGAAGAATTAAAACTGCAATGTGAAAAATTAACATAGAATATGATATAGATTGTGGATTTAGGAAGACTTTTTTGAGGAAAGGACTTAATATTTAGGTTGAGAACTATGAATGAGAAGTTGCAAAAAATAAAAGTAGAGGGAATCTGAAAAGGCTACATACTACTGTAGGATTCCAACTATTTGACATTCTGGAAAAGGCAAAATTCTAGAGACAGTGAAAAGATCAGTGTTGGACAGGAGTTAGGAGAGGGAAGGATGAATAGGCAGAGCACAGAGGATTTTTTGGACAGTGAAACCACTCTGTATGATACTATAATGATGGGTATATGTGATTATAAATTTGCCCAAACCCATATAGGTGTACAACACCAAGAGTAAACTCTATTATAGATTATGGACTCTGGGTGATAGTGATGTCAATGTAAGCACATCATTTACAAAAAAGGTACCACTCTGCTGGGCAGATATTGATAATAGGGGAGGCTGTGCATGTGTTGGGGCAAGAACTCTATGGGAAATACCTAAACTTTCTGCTCAAATTTTGCTGTGACCCTAAAAGTGCTGCAAAAAATAAAGTCTATTAAAAAGTACAGAGAAGAAGATTCAAGATGTGCAGGACTTGAAGCAGGAAAATTTTAAGGATTTGAAATAGAAGGTATGGGTTTCTTGTCATTCTAAGACAGTCTTATCCATCTAAGATATTTCTCAAGATAAATATGAGCTGTGAATGAGTCTTAAACTAAAAATACATAAATAAAACCAAACTCTAAGGCCTTAAGTGCTCACGTAAAAGAATTATACTAAAATGCTCTCTAAACAACCATACAAATTTATTCCATAGTACCCATTAGCTAATAGTTTTAAATTATATGTTTTATATACACACACACGTGCATGCATATATATATATATATATAAAACAAGTAGTGTCTCTAAAACTTCCTATAACTTTAGCTCAAAAATTAGACACAATGTAAATTAACATCTGTTCCAGTTTCTTATACTACATAACAAATTAACCCAAAACTTAGTGACTTAAAAACAGTAATAATAAGCCCTGGGTTCTATGGATCTAAAGCACAGGCAGGAGGTTATTTGTCCCTATTATATCTCAAGTAGGAAAATTTGAAACTGGGGCTCATTTGTCAGCTGGGGGCTGGAATCAGCCAAAGCCTACTTCACTCACATATGTGGTGCCTGGGAGGAAATAACTCAAAGACTAGGACTGCTGACTGGAGTTCCTATATGTGACCCCTCCACGTGGCTTTGCTTCCTCCCAGAATGTTGACTTCAAGGTAGTCAGACTTCTTATATGGAATCTTTGGACTCCAAACACAAATATTCCAGAGAATAAAGTAAAAGCTACATCACCTTTGAGGACTTGACCTCTGAACTCATGTACTGTTGTTTCTGCTATATTCTGTTGGCCATAAACAGTTTGGAAGCCCACTTAAATTTGAAAGAGTATATAGATGCCACCTACAAATTTAAGGAAGTGTGAAAGAATGTGTAGCAATTCTTCATTTCTATAACATCTAAAGCACTACTATAATCATGAAAATAGTAGCCTCTACTTCCAGATGTGCTGGTTAAGTCTATTCCTTCTCAGGAAATTATTATTTATCCTGAAGCATTCTCAACCCCATTTTTCTGTCATCTTTGTATATTCTCTATCTTGATTGGCCATAGTGCCTCTTGTAATTTCTACTACATTCTCACCTAGGGACCTAAATTGATTACTTCGATCACTATCCCATCATGTTAGAAATTACTTCTCAGGGGAGGTCGGCGGGAAGATGGCGGAAGAGTAAGACGTGGAGATCGCCTTCCTCCTCACGGATACACCAGAAATACATCTACACGTGGAACAACTCCTACAGAACACCTACTGAAGGCTGGCAGAAGACCTCAGAGCTCCCAAAAGGCAAGAAACTCCCCACGTACCTGGGTAGGGCAAAAGAAAAAACAGAGACAAAAGAATAAGGACGGCACCTGCACCAGTGGGAGGGAGCTGTGAAGGAGGAAAAGTTTCCACACACTAGGAAGCCCCTCCGCGGGCGGAGACTGCGGGAGGCGGAGGGGGGAGCTTCGGGACCGCGGAGTGGTGCACAGCGACGGGTGTGGAGGGCAAAGCGGGGAGATTCCTGCACAGACAATCGGTGCCGACCGGCACTCACCAACCCGAGAGGCTTGTCTGCTCACCCGCCGGGGCGGGCGGGGCTGCGAGCTGAGGCTCGGGTTTCGGTTTTGGACGGAGCGCAGGGAGAGGACTGGGGTTGGCGGCTTGAGCATAGCCTGAAGGGGTTGGTGCGCCACGACTAGCCGGGAGGGAGTTCGGGGAAAAGCCTGCACCGGCCGAAGAGGCAAGAGACTTTTTCTTCCCTCTTTGTTTCCTGGTGCGCGAGGAGAGGGGTTTAAGAGCGCTGCTTAAAGGAACTCCAGAGACGGGCGCAAGCCGCGGCTAAAAGCGCGAACCCCAGAGACGGGCGCAAGCCGCGGCTGAAACCGCGGACCCCAGAGACGGGCGGGAGACGCTGGGGCTGCTGCTGCCTCCACCAGGGGGGCTGTGTGCGAGCACAGGTCACTCTCCGCGCCCCTCTTCCGCGGAGCCTGTGCAGGCCGCCACTGCCAGGTTCCCGGGATCCAGGGACAACTTCCCCGGGAGTACGCACAGCGGGTCTCAGGCTGGTGCAGCGTCACGCCGGCCTCTGCCGCAGCGTCACGCCGCCTCTGCCGCCGCAGGCCCGCCCCGCACGCAGTGCCCCTCCTTCCCCCATCCCCCAACCCCCGGCCTGAGTGAGCCGGAGCTCCTGAATCAGCGGCTCCTTTAACCCCGTCCTGTCTGAGCAAAAAAAACAGACGCCCTCCAGCGATCTGCGCGCAGGGGCAGGGCCGGGTACAAAGCTGAGCTCCTGTGAGCTGTGAGAGCAGGGAGGAGAGGGGGAGGTCTCTCCCGGCAGCCGCGGAGGCGGCGGATTGAAGCTCCACAATCAACTTGATGTGCCCTGCATTGTGGAATACCTGAATAGACAGGGAGTGATCCCAAATTGAAGAGGGGGAATTTAGGAGCGAGATCTGTGATTTTTTTCCCTTTTCCTCTTTTTGTGAATGTGTGCGTGTATGCTTCTGTGTGAGATCTTGTCTGTATACTCTTGCTTCCACCATTTGTCCTAGGGCTCTATCCGTCCATGTTTTTTTTTTTTTTTAAAAAAAAAAATTTTTTTTTTAATAATTAATTTTAATTGTAATAACTTTATTGAACTTTACCTTCGTTCGTTCTTTCTTTCTTTCCTTCCCTCCTTCCCTCCTTTAGACAGCGAATCACCCCAGGTTGAGGGGGTGGTCTCTGGGAGCAGGATTTATGATTTTTCCCCCTTTGCCTCTCTTTGTGAACGTGTATGTGTATGCTTCTGTGTAAGATTTTCTCTGTATAGCTTTGCTCCCAACAGTTGTCCTAGGGCTCTATCCGTCCATGGTTTTTTTTAAAAAAAAATTTTTTTTTCTTAATAATTAATTTTAATTGTAATAACTTTATTGTACTTTACCTTCGTTCGTTCTTTCCTTCCTTCCTTCCCTCCTTTAGACAACAAATCACCCCAAATTGAGGAGGTGGTCTGTGGGAGCAGGATTTATGATTTTTCCCCCTTTGCCTCTCTTTGTGAACGTGTATGTGTATGCTTCTGTGTAAGATTTTCTCTGTATAGCTTTGCTTCCAACATTTGTCCTAGGGCTCTATCCGTCCATGGTTTTTTTTAAAAAAAAATTTTTTTTTTCATAATAATTAATTTTAATTGTAATAACTTTATTGTACTTTACCTTCGTTCTTTCTTTCTTTCCTTCCTTCCTTCCCTCCTTTAGACAGCGAATCACCCCAGGTTGAGGAGGTGGTCTCTGGGAGCAGGATTTATGTTTTTTCCCCCTTTGCCTCTCTTTGTGAACACGTATGTGTATGCTTCTGTGTAAGATTTTCTCTGTATAGCTTTGTTTCCAACATTTGTCCTAGGGTTCTATCTGTTCTTTTTTTTTTTCTTTCTTTCTAAATATTTTTTAGTACAATAACTATATTATACTTTATTTTATTTTTACTGTATCTTCTTTCTTTCTGTCTTTTTTCCTTCTTTCCCTCCTTCCTTCCTCCCTTCCTCCCTCCCTCCCTCCTTTCTTACTTCTTTGCTTCTTTCTTCCTTCCTTCCTTTCCTCCTTTCCTCCTTTCCTTCTCTTTCCTCAAACTTCTACTAATTCTCTCTACATTTTCTCCTTCTTTCCCTCCTTCCTTCCTTCCTTCTCCCCTCCCTCCCTTTCTTTCCTTCTTTGCTTCTTTCTTCCTTCCTTCCTTTCCTCCTTTCCTTCTTTCTTTCCTCATACTTCTACTAATTCTCTCTACATTTTCTCCTTCTTTCCCTCCTTCCTTCCTTCCTTCCTCCCTCCCTCCCTCCTTTCTTTCCTTCTTTGCTTCTTTCTTCCTTCCTTCCTTTCCTCCTTTCCTTCTTTCTTTCCTCATACTTCTAATAATTCTCTCTACTTTTCCTCCCTTTTATTCTGAGCCGTGTGGATGAAAGGCTCTTGGTGCTCCAGCCCAGGAGGCAGGGCTCTGCCTCTGAGGTAGGAGAGCCAACTTCAGGACACTGATCAACAAGAGACCTCCCAGCTCCACATAATATTAAACGGTGGAAATCTCCCAGAGACCTCTATCTTAACACCAGCACCCAGCTTCACTCAACGACCAGCAAGCCACAGTGCTGGACAACCTATGCCAAACAACTAGCAAAACAGGAACACAACCCCACCCATTAACAGAGAGGCTGCCTAAAATCATAACAAGGCCACAGACACCCCAAAACACACCACCAGACGTGAACCTGCCCACTAGAGAGACAAGATCCAGCCTCATCCAGCACAACACAGGCACTAGTCCCCTCCACCAGGAAGCCTACACAACCCGCTGAAACAACCTTAGCCACTGGAGACAGACATCAAAAACAACGGGAACTACGAACGTGCAGCCTGCAAAAAGGAGACCCCAAACACAGTAAGATAAGCAAAATGAGAAGACAGAAAAACACACAGCAGATGAAGGAGCAAGATAAAAACCCACCAGACCTAACAAATGAAGAGGAAATAGGCAATCTACCTGAAAAAGAATTCAGAATAATGATAGTAAGGATGATCCGAAATCTTGGAAGTAGAATGGACAAAATGCAAGAAACAGTTAACAAGGACCTACAAGAACTAAAGATGAAACAAGCAACGATGAACAACGCAATAAATGAAATTAAAATCACTCTGGATAGGATCAATAGCAGAATAACTGAGGCAGAAGAACGGATAAGTGACCTGGAAGATAAAGTAGTGGAAATAACTACTGCAGAGCAGAATAAAGGAAAAAGAATGAAAAGAACTGAGGACAGTCTCAGAGACCTCTGGGACAACATGAAACACACCAACATTCGAATTATAGGGGTTCCAGAAGAAGAAGAAAGAAAGAAAGGGACTGAGAAAATATTTGAAGAGATTATAGTTGAAAACTTCCCTAATATGGGAAAGGAAATAGTTAATCAAGTCCAGGAAGCACAGAGGGTCCCATACAGGATAAATACAAGGAGAAACACGCCAAGACACATATTAATCAAACTGTCAAAAATTAAATACAAAGAAAGCATATTAAAAGCAGCAAGGGAAAAACAACAAATAACACACAAGGGAATCCCCATAAGGTTAACAGCTGATCTCTCAGCAGAAACCCTACAAGCCAGAAGGGAGTGGCAGGACATACTGAAAGTGATGAAGGAGAAAAACCTGCAACCAAGACTACTCTACCCAGCAAGGATCTCATTCAGATTTGATGGAGAAATTAAAACCTTTACAGACAAGCAAAAGCTGAGAGAGTTCAGCACCACCAAACCAGCTTTACAACAAATGCTAAAGGAACTTCTCTAGATAAGAAATGCAAAAGAAGGAAACGACCTATAATAACGAACCCAAAACAATATAGAAAATGGGAATAGGAACATACATATCGATAATTACCTTAAATGTAAATGGACTAAATGCTCCCACCAAAAGACACAGATTGGCTGAATGGATACAAAAACAAGACCCTTATATATGCTGTCTACAAGAGACCCACCTCAGACCAAGAGACACATACAGACTGAAAGTAAGGGGATGGAAAAAGATATTCCATGCAAATGGAAACCAAAAGAAAGCTGGAGTAGCAATTCTCATATCAGACAAAATAGACTTTAAAATAAGGACTATTAAAAGGGATAAAGAAGGACACTACATAATGATCAAGGGATCGATCCAAGAAGAAGATATAACAATTGTAAATATTTATGCACCCAACATAGGAGCACCTCAATACATAAGGCAAATACTAACAGCCATAAAAGGGGAAATTGACAGTAACACATTCATAGTAGGGGACTTTAACACCCCACTTTCACCCATGGACAGATCATCCAAAATGAAAATAAATAAGGAAACACAAGCTTTAAATGATACATTAAACAAGATGGACTTAATTGATATCTATAGGACACTCCATCCAAAAATAACAGAATACACATTTTTCTCAAGTGCTCATGGAACATTCTCCAGGATAGATCATATCTTGGGTCACAAATCAAGCCTTGGTAAATTTAAGAAAATTGAAATTGTATCAAGTATCTTTTCTGACCACAACGCCATGAGACTAGATATCAATTACAGGAAAAGATCTGTAAAATATACAAACACATGGAGGCTAAACAATACACTACTTAATAATGAAGTGATCACTGAAGAAATCAAAGAGGAAATAAAAAAATACCTAGAAACAAATGACAATGGAGACACAACGACCCAAAACCTATGGGATGCAGCAAAAGCAGTTCTAAGGGGGAAGTTTATAGCAATACAAGCCCACCTTAAGAAGCAGGAAACATCTCGAATAAACAACCTAACCTTGCACCTCAAGCAATTAGAGAAAGAAGAACAAAAAAACCCCAAAGCTAGCAGAAGGAAAGAAATCAAAAAAATCAGATCAGAAATAAATGAAAAAGAAATGAAGGAAACGATAGCAAAGATCAATAAAACTAAAAGCTGGTTCTTTGAGAAGATAAACAAAATAGATAAACCACTAGCCAGACTCATCAAGAAAAAAAGGGAGAAGACTCAAATCAACAGAATTAGAAATGAGAAAGGAGAAATAACAACTGACACTGCAGAAATAAAAAAAATCATGAGAGATTACTACAAGCAACTCTATGCCAATAAAATGGACAATCTGGAAGAAATGGACAAATTCTTAGAAATGCACAACCTGCCAAGACTGAATCAGGAAGAAATAGAAAATATGAACAGACCAATCACAAGCACTGAAATTGAAACTGTGATTAAAAATCTTCCAACAAACAAAAGCCCAGGACCAGATGGCTTCACAGGTGAATTCTATCAAACCTTTAGAGAAGAGCTAACACCTATCCTTCTCAAACTCTTCCAAAATATAGCAGAGGGAGGAACACTCCCAAATTCCTTCTACGAGGCCACCATCACCTTGATACCAAAACCAGACAAGGATGTCACAAAGAAAGAAAACTACAGGCCAATATCACTGATGAACATAGATGCAAAAATCCTCAACAAAATACTAGCAAACAGAATCCAACAGCACATTAAAAGGATCATACACCATGATCAAGTGGGGTTTATTCCAGGAATGCAAGGATTCTTCAATATACGCAAATCTATCAATGTGATAAACCATATTAACAAATTGAAGGCGAAAAACCATATGATCATCTCAATAGATGCAGAGATAGCTTTTGACAAAATTCAACGCCCATTTATGATAAAAACCCTGCAGAAAGTAGGCATAGAGGGAACTTTCCTCAACATAATAAAAGCCATATATGACAAGCCCACAGCAAACATCATCCTCAATGGTGAAAAACTGAAAGCATTTCCACTAAGATCAGGAACAAGACAAGGCTGCCCACTCTCACCACTCTTATTCAACATAGTTTTGGAAGTTTTAGCCACAGCAATCAGAGAAGAAAAGGAAATAAAAGGAATCCACATCAGAAAAGAAGAAGTAAAGCTGTCACTGTTTGCAGATGACATGATACTATACATAGAGAATCCTAAAGATGCTACCAGAAAACTACTAGAGCTAATCAATGAATTTGGTAAAGTAGCAGGATACAAAATTAATGCACAGAAATCTCTGGCATTCCTATATACTAATGATGAAAAATCTGAAAGTGAAATCAAGAAAACACTCCCATTTACCATTGCAACAAAAAGAATAAAATATCTAGGAATAAACCTACCTAAGGATACGAAAGACCTGTATGCAGAAAATTATAAGACACTGATGAAAGAAATTAAAGATGATACCAATAGATGGAGAGATATACCATGTTCTTGGATGGGAAGAATCAACATTGTGAAAATGACTCTACTACCCAAAGCAATCTACAGATTCAATGCAATCCCTATCAAACTACCACTGGCATTTTTCACAGAACTAGAACAAAAAATTTCGCAATTTGTATGGAAACACAAAAGACCCCGAATAGCCAAAGCAATCTTGAGAACGAAAAAAGGAGCTGGAGGAATCAGGCTCCCTGACTTCAGACTATACTACAAAGCAACAGTAATCAAGACAGTATGGTACTGGCACAAAAACAGAAAGATAGATCAGTGGAACAGGATAGAAAGCCCAGAGATAAACCCACGCACATATGGACACCTCATCTTTGATAAAGGAGGCAGGAATGTACAGTGGAGAAAGGACAGCCTCTTCAATAAATGGTGCTGGGAAAACTGGACAGGTACATGTAAAAGTATGAGATTAGATCACTCCCTAACACCATACACAAAAATAAGCTCAAAATGGATTAAAGACCTAAATGTAAGGCCAGAAACTATCAAACTCTTAGAGGAAAGCATAGGAAGAACACTCTATGACATAAATCACAGCAAGATCCTTTCTGACCCACCTCCTAGAGTAATGGAAATAAAAACAAAAATAAACAAATGGGACCTAATGAAACTTCAAAGCTTTTGCACAGCAAAGGAAACCATAATCAAGACCAAAAGACAACCCTCAGAATGGGAGAAAACATTTGCAAATGAAGCAACTGACAAAGGATTAATCTCCAAAATTTACAAGCAGCTCATGCAGCTCAATAACAAAAAAACAAACAACCCCATCCAAAAATGGGCAGAAGACCTAAACAGACATTTCTCCAAAGAAGATATACAGAATGCCAACAAACACATGAAAGAATGCTCAACATCATTAATCATTAGAGAAATGCAAATCAAAACTACAATGAGATATCATCTCACACCAGTCAGAATGGCCATCATCAAAAAATCTAGAAACAATAAATGCTGGAGAGGGTGTGGAGAAAAGGGGACACTCTTGCACTGCTGGTGGGAATGTGAATTGGTTCAGCCACTATGGAGAACAGTATGGAGGTTCCTTAAAAAACTACAAATAGAATTACCATATGACCCAGCAATCCCACTACTGGGTATATACCCTGAGAAAACCAAAATTCAAAAAGAGTCATGTACCAAAATGTTCATTGCAGCTCTATTTACAATAGCCCGGAGATGGAAAGAACCTAAGCGCCCATCATCGGACGAATGGATAAAGAAGATGTGGCACATATACACAATGGAATATTACTCAGCCTTAAAAAGAAATGAAATTGAGATATTTGTAATGAGATGGATAGACCTAGAGTCTGTCATACAGAGTGAAGTAAGTCAGAAAGACAAAGACAAATACCGTATGCTAACACATATATATGGAATTTAAGGGGAAAAAATGTCATGAAGAACCTAGGGATAAGACAGGAATAGAGGCGCAGACCTACTGGAGAACGGACTTGAGGATATGGGGAGGGGGAAGGGTGAGTTTTGACAGGGCGAGAGAGAGTCATGGACATATACACACTAACAAACGTAGTAAGGTAGATAGGTAGGGGGAAGCAGCCGCAAGGCACAGGGATATTAGCTCGGGGCTTTGGGACAGCCTGGAGGGGTGGGAGGGGGAGAGTGGGAGGGAGGGAGATGCAAGAGGGAAGACACATGGGAGCACATGTATATGTATAGCTGATTCACTTTGTTATAAATCAGAAACTAACACACCATTGTAAAGCAATTATACCCCAATAAAGATGTTAAAAAAAAAAAAAAAGAAATTACTTCTCAGCATTCCATTAATACATATTAATGTAATGATATTTAATTAATACCTTAGTTATAATTAATAAATAATATTTAAACAACGCTTTAATAATTCTATTAAATTCCTAAGTTTCCCAGCTGACCTTCTAATTTCCCCCATCTATATTCTAATGGACTTGATAAGACTTGCATGCTAAGACTGAACTCTCAGCTCTCCTTTCCTTCTCTCATGTTCCCATTCATTCTCAGAGCACCAACTACCTCTTCCATGTCACAAGTCTCTCTACTTCTCATAAAATGCTTCATAGCAGTTAATGCTTATATATATATATATATATATATATATATATATATATGTATGTAATAAGAAAAGAGAATAAATCTTTTCCCCATCAAAATACTTGTATTTTAGCAGTATCCTAAATTTGCCCAGCAAAGCACTGCAGTAATTCAAAATACCTCTTATATGTGGGAAAATATAAAACATCATTCCCAGTTTCATAAAGTTGAAAACTTAAAATTCTAGAAGAAAAGTACAATTTCTCTTCTAGTATTCTGTTAATTACTGTAATAGGACAAATGAAGCTGTGAGCTTGAGCCAAGAAGTCTATACCACTGTTGCTCAAATTTTCTGTGGTTGAAGAGCCATGTTTTAAAATTTACAGTTCATGCTGCATACCAGAATTCTTACAAAATAACAGTAAAGTGAATTAACAGAAAAATAATCATGCCCTTGGATTTCAAAGTAATGTCAAATTGCTATTAAAGTTTCTAAATAATTGCTCTCAACTTCGTCCCCATCTAGTCATGGACTTGTAATAGAGTTCACCTACCAGTGTGGATCCTCACATCACACTTTGAAGAGCAGTGTTCTCCACAGTCCTGCTCTAAGGACTTCTCTAACTGTTGAGCATTCCTTAGCAAGTAGGTCTTAACACTTGGTTTCCAGACTTCCACACCCTAGTTTTATTAGAAAATAACCATTTTAAAAATGATGGATTTGTAGTCAATTAAGCCGACTGTGCTCTTTTCCCCATGGGGGCCCGGTGCGCAATGGCTGCAAACAGCAGCCTCCTCGGTAGTGTATGCAGCCTGTTGCCTGTATGGGTTGCCCTAAGGGACCTTGGAGACTGCCCTTTCCAGTGGACATTAAAGACTGGCATGCTGTCTGTCCCCAGTCTAGGCTCCAGACAAGTATGTGCAGTGCCCTTAGAAAGCCCCAGAGCAAAGTGGCCAGGGTCCACATTGGTCAAGTCATAATGTCCATCTGCACCAAGCTGCAGAACAAGGAGCATGTGATTGAGGCCCTCTGCAGGGCCAAGTTCAAGTTCCCTGGTCACCAGAAGATCCACATCTCCAAGAAGTGGGGATTTACTAAGTTTAATGCCCATAGATTTGAAAACACGGTGGCAGGAAAGTGGCTCATCCCAGATGGCTGTGGGATCAAACACATCCCTAGTCATGGCCCCTGGAAACATGGCAGGCCCTGCACTCGCGAGAGCCTTGGCGCTGTCCCCTCCTTACTCATGCCCACCGATAAATCCTACTCTCTTGTCAAAAAAAAAAAAAAATGAAGGAAATAATTCACCAAGATTAAAGAAATAGGTATCCCACATTCCAAGTTTTAAATATAAACTGAGAAGTCAATATATCAGAGGAGAAAGTAAATTAAATAATGAAGAATAATAGAAAAAAAACAGATTTTAAATTATCACAACATTGAAAGTGAATGAAAATCAACTTATAGGACAAGCAATAATAAGAACAAACTGACAAAATAATAATATTGAACATGATGGATTTTCTTCATTTTAATTTTACAAAATATCTACTCTGGGGAACATACTTTTACTGATTAATGTCATTTAACAATTTTGAGCTCATAGGTTTGGGTTTTAAAGCCTGATGAAAGCTAAATACAAATTCAAACATATAATGTTTCACATTTAATTTCATGGACTTTTAAAAATTCATAGATCACTGATTAAGAATCCCTGATAAAGTTACAAGTAAAATATTTTTATAAGTTCAAAAATGTTGTAACTTTCAAATTGTGAATTGCTACTTTGTTTTTAGTGGAATGGAATTTAGATTTTAAAATACTAGAAGAACTAATGTGCAAATCTTCGGGAAAGTGAACCTATAATAGTTTACTAACTCTTCACATGGTCATTTTTTATATAAAGCTATTATATAATATATTCCCTGTGTTGTACAAGGATAAGATCCTTGTATCTTATCTATTTTATACATAGTGGCTGTACCACTTAATCCCCCTCACCCATTTTGCCCCTTTTCCTCTTCCCTCTGACAACCAACAGTCTGTTCTCTGAATCTGTGAGTCTGTTTATGTTTTATTATATTTTTTCATTTGTTTTATTTTTTAGACTCCACATATAAGTGAAAACATATAGTATTCCCCCTATGAGGTACTCTGGAGTTCTCAAGAGTATGCATGCACGTGTTTCTGATGAGAAGCTTCCTAGTTTTTTACTTCAGTATCTCCTTTGAGAGAATGAGATACTCATAGAGTGGCAAAAAAAAAAAAAAAAGTGAAATTTAGTCTCCAGAACATGGACTGTTAACATGAAACCCTTTTATTGATTCCCATTCAGGACAAAAATAGATACTTAGATAATACTTCCTTCAGAAGCGCCTTTTAAGTTTTCTGATGTTAAAGTATCACTAAGTAATATTTACAGAAATGAGGAAAATGGGATACCTGAATGCTCTTTGGCTTTGATTTATGAAACTCAAGGATCTAGAGCTTTAAATATATTTCTGTTCTTCCATAGAACATCTACCCACAAAATGTTGTTTACAAAATCAGAAAAGAAACAAAGCTACTTCAGGCATATATAATAGTTGGCATTTATTATGTGTTTACTACAGGCCAGGTATTGTGCTAAACCTTATGAATTAGGGAAATCATTATCATCGTTTTATACATGAGGAACCTGATGATTAGACAGGTTAACTAATCTGACCAAGATATTAAAGATAGTAAGAATTAGAGCTGGGGTTCAAATTCAAGACAACGTGATTCCAAAGGCCTGAATTATGCCAGCTCCAACCCATCACCACCACCACAACCACCACCTCTGACATCACTGCCACCATCACCACAGCCATCACCATGACCACCAGCACCCCATCTTTTGCCTCAACTGATGTTTCTGAAGAAGTCAGGTTCCAGAGCAAAATGAGGTGGTGGTAGCTGTGTGTGGTAAGGACATGAAGTTAATATTAAAAATATACACCTGAGACAGAATCTTCCATAGTAGAAACCAAAAGTACATTACTTTACCACACTCTCCAGGCAATTCTTACACAAAGTAAAATGAAAGGACCACTGTAATATGCAATAGTGCTTCAATTTATATGGAAGTATTTCAATTATTAAAATATTTCAAGAAACATTTTTAAGGCTACAAAAATATAAATAGAAAGGTAAATGGGACAATATTTTAAGTATAGATGCAGTTGCTTACTCTTTTGTGTTTTGTGGCATTTGAAACAGTATGACCTAATGCAATTAGCAAGCAAGTATACAGTAAGAATTTAGTATAAAACACAATAGGTTTATTAGGAATAAATGACTCCTCAAGCACTAATCTGTTTCCAAAATTTAAGACAAAGAAAGCAATGCAATATAGATTAACTTTCAAAATTTTGTATTTGCACTTGCATTTAAGGCATGTTAATGAGAGAGCCTTATTAGGTAAAATGGTATCACACTTTGCAATGGCACAGAAAAACTTAGATTAATAGATTTTTTTTCAAACTTTCCATTCCTCACATTTATTTGCATCATATAACTACATGGCAAACCAAGCATAACATGGGCATTTTGACGCTATCATACTTTATACAAGGAGATTTCAAGTAAAGAAAATTTGGAAAATGATGACAGGTGTCTATGTTTCACCATCCTCTCATTACTCTCCATAGGTCCCCCAGACTAGCCATTTGAAACTAATTCATTAATTACTTAATGAATTGTGCACATATGTTCAAAGAATACCATGGCAAGATTGTTCTCTGTAGCATTTTTATGCAAAGTGGAAAAAAATAAACACAACCTATTTGTCCTCACTAAAAGAATGAAAAACAGTTAATTATTCATATAACAGAATATTATCAACAACTATAAGTAATAAACAAAATCTACATGTTTTGACATGGATATATCTCAAAATATTAAGTCAAAAGATCCAGCTTCAAAAGTCTACATGTAGTATGAGTCAATTTATGTAAAAAATTAAGAATAAGGAAAAGGGTATCAGGAGGAAAAAGTGGGTAAGGCATTCAAGGCAGCAGTCCTAATCAAAGTAAAGGAAGAAATACACAGAGTATTTATATGCCATATTCTGGGAATAGGTCGCAGTCCTCCATATGAAATTGTCAGGAAAAGATGCTAGAGAGATAGACAGTGGCCAGACTGTGAAACATTCTGATGGCTGTGCTAAGGAATTTGGACTTTACTATACTGGAAATGGAGAGCCAGAAAAATTATTTAATAGGAGGGTGAAATGAGCAGATCTATGCCTTAGGAAGATAACTGTGACTATCAGATGGAGAGGTCGGTAACAGAATTAGAAGCCTGTTAAAATAATCCAGGTAAAAGACAATAACTGACTCTGAGAACAGTCTGCGTTATCAGCAGGTATTTCAGGAGCAGATCTCAGTAGAAGACTAGGAACATATACCCAATCCCCATAAGAAAAGGGGGATTATAAAAAGTTAGATTAAGTGGTATAAAAATGAGAATAAAGTTATGATACCTGAGAAGAAAATAGGATAAGACAGAACTCTGGCAAACATCTGTAGACATTAAAGCAGCAGGCAAAGAAGGAAACATCATGGAAGACAGAAAGCACGATCAAAGAGGTGAAAGAAAACAAGGAGGAAGTATTGTTTCAGAAACAAAAGGAAGAAAATGTGTATTTAGCAAATAAAGAAGAGAGTAGATAAATGTATTTTAAGGATCTTTCCAGGCATTTTGATGGCTATCTAATGGATTTTTAGTTAAGAAAATACATCACAAACTCTGACCTAACTACTCAACAAAAATATATATATTCTCATGTACACTGGTTCATGAACACTTAAAGGTCACCAGGATACATACGTTATGGTCTCATGTATAGTGCATTCAAAGTTAGGTATAGGTCTGAAGGAGGTGACTAATAATGCTTCAATTAAAGACATAATCTTGTAAAATCAGATATGGGAGTATAGTTTGAAGAACAGCAAGGAAATCAGAAATATACTGATAGAATGTAGTTTTGACTTGTATCATCATGGATGCTCTATTTAATTGTCATTGTAATTTTTCCTTTGGAAGCTTGTCATTATAATGCTAAGAAGGTTATACATATTAAAATAGTTACAGTAAAGCAACTTTACATGTGAGTAGCCAAATTTAATATACAAAAATTCAATTTATTCCCAACTTGTGGAAGCCTTCTCATTATAGATAACTGCTATAAAAAAGTATACTTTTTATTACCACTATATTACTAAAAACTTAAAGGGAAATAGATATCCTTTATAACATTAAAAAAAAAACCCTATCCAAGAAAACAAACTTCATTAAATTGTTGATAACATTTTTGATGAGTAATAAAGTTCTGATCTTAAGAATTAATTTTTAAAAATTTAACATGTTTTTATTATAATGTTACATACGTTTCACCCCTGTGGTTTCTTACAGTAATTTTCTCAAAAAATTCCCATATGGACAATATTAATTAATGGATAAGTAATTATAAAATAAGCCTAAATATAGAATTAAAGTAAAACAAATTTTCCAGCAGTTCCTGAAAGATTCAATAATTTTCAAACAATTATTAAAAAGGAATCAAAGTGTTCAGTCATGATTTGCTCATTCAGTTATTTTGCTCAAGTATTTAAATAATTGTTCAGATGATTGTTGTGGTCCAAAGGCGGGTTGGAAAAGAATTTCCAGACACAAGGCAGAATGCAAAGATAGAGTTTCTTAGAGGGAAGGGTCGCTGCCAGAACAGCGGGCAGACTTCCTAGTAGTCTGAGAGAGTCGAGCCAGAACATGTGCTATTGATCAGTTTTTTTTTTTTTTTTTTTTTTTTTTTTTATTGCGGTACGTGGGCCTCTCACTGCTGTGGCCTCTCCCGTTGCGGAGCACAGGCTCCGGACGCGCAGGCTCAGCAGCCATGGCTCACGGGCCCAGCCGCTCCGCGGCATGCGGGATCTTCCCGGACCGGGGCACGAACCCACATCCCCTGCATCGGCAGGCGGACCCCCAACCACTGCGCCACCAAGGAAGCCCTTGATCAGTTTTTATAGCCAGAAAACAAAGGAATGGTCTGAGGTAAAAATTTCGTTTACTGATTGGTTGAGGCACATGGACCTTCCTTCTATAGGGTGGGAATGGGACAGGGCAGATGCCTTTCCTTATTTGGGACAGGTCTCCTCGCCCAGGTGGGCTCAGGAATTTCATAACCATGGCAACATGGTGGTGAGGGTGATTAAGAGTCTGGTAGGGGGTGTAAAAAAAAAAAAAAAATGTAATGCTGAAAGTTTTTCAGGCAGCATTGTCTTTTGCCCTTGAAGCACCATTGTCCTTCGAGCACCACACTGATCTATATAATGTAGTATTTCTTGAAACAGAACTTTGAAACTCAATCTAAATAGTGCAACTAGAGAAAGAATATAAGTAAAACAGTGAGCTGTAGACTACAAAGCATTCTTCTGCAGCAAATTGAGAGCTCACATGATGCTCTTTTCGCTTACTCTGATAAATTTATTCTTGAGCTTGTCTATTATTACATAAGAAACTACTGCTGAGAACTGCAGTCAATACAGCAATGAAACTTTAATATCATCTTCCCTTGTTACAAGTGGTGTGATTTTCTGTCATTACGAAGATAGCTTTGACTGAGATATGAAGGCAGATGCACTGACACATTAAATAACCATATACTATTTAAGGGACACAGGAGTAGTTTCAAAGGAGGGGACAGAAGCCTCACAACAGGTCCCACATCATGTCATCAATTACAGACCCGTCACACTAATGACTAATGAAATGCGGGCTGCAGTGACAATGAGAACATTCATCTTGCTCTTCTCTGGAAAAGGTGCACCTGTATCCCACTGCACTCTGTCTTCTGCTACCTCCCACCTCCCTGATTTTTGTTCTCCATGACAGGGAATGTGATCCTAAGAATGCGAGCTATCTATCATCCTTTCTTCCTGAAAGGCACCTTGACTGTGGTTAATGACTGTAACAAGACCAAACAATAGATAACATACCCCGAGTTCTTATATTCAGCCTCTCTGAAAATGGGCTCAATTGAGACAAAAAAAAGGATCGAAGGATTGCACGAGAAAGGCAAGTATTTTATAACAGCTCACTTAATTTGCTCCTCTAGTTCACATCATATTCAGATAGGAAGTGTAACCAAACAGTAATGGGACTGAATTTCTTGTGTGGATCATACAAAGACAGCAATAGATGGTAAGTATACATTCTACATACTTATAAACTTAGATACACAAGCCTTGGAGATATTTATCAATAACAATTTTATTTTGAACTGCATGTTACTAGCACACCCCAACATGAAAGCAAGCATGTTTTTAAACAAAAAAAATGTGAGAGATATTTTTATAACATTAAAAAAGATAAACTCTATCCAGCAGCTATTGCCACTGCTGGTACTACTGCTGTAAAGCAGCTCTTTGCAGAAAACCACCCTCAGCAGGAGATCCCTTTTGTCTTGGCCCAAGAACATCTTTCAAATCTTTTGATCACACAGTACCTTGCTTAACCTGTTGATTCTTTGCATAGATCAAAGAAATAGAAATGAAGGATAAGTATTTAACGGACGACTAGATCTTTTCCCCAGCTTCCCTTTCAGTAATCTCGTGAACAGACTGTGTGAACAAGATAGCATCTAAAGAAGGATCACAGGGAGTCCACAAATCTGCACGCAATGGGACATCACGAGGAATCGGATTCCCTACCTCAGGGATTAACTGAGATTATTTCCCCTTAGCCCTTGATAAACTTTCATGGCCGAGAAAAATCTTTAGAGCTGGTTTTGGGACAAGAAGCCACCTTCTGCCCAGATTGCTGGCCTTCTGATTAAAGCAATTTTTCCATTCCTACTAGCACTTGCCTCTCAAGTATTGATTTTTGGGCAGCGAGCACCCAGACCTGAGTTGGGTAATGCCACTACTACTACTACTACTACTACTACTACATCATCATTGTTACTCCTTCTGTTGCTGCTGTTGCTGCTATAGCTACATACCAGGCACTGTAAGGCACTTTCAAGATATACAGAGTCAAAGGAAGGGAATTTTAGGGGTGGAACTCAGGAGAACATAGCTGGGTTTATCTGAAAGAGGTCAGTATGCATTTGAACTGCCTGGAGCAAGAAGAGTTACCTTTTCTAGTTATAGGAAGTTATGTGATAATGGTGTGTGTAAGACACTAGAAGACTATAAAATTCATGTTAAAATCCATTGGTGGGGGTGAGAGACGCATCTTGTTACTGGGTTCTCTATAACGGTGTTTAAATCCAGGAAATCAACATCTTTTTTAACTTTCCCAGTTACCTCTATATTTGCAGCAGTTTCTGAACCTGAACCCAAGCCAAAATCTGTACTGTGTACAATACATCTTAATGTCTCAAAAAAACTTGTACATGTGATGCTTTCCAGAAATGAGTGAATTAGAGTCACTAGGTTTATTGTAAGCAAGCCTGTAGGGGAAAAAAACCCCTGATGCATTCTATCTAACAAGCAAACTGAAGCCACTTATATAGGAAAGTTATAGGGAAAGATAGCAGCTCTTTCATAGTTGATATTACAAGTATGGTAGGTAAATTCAGCTTCCAGTGAACAAATGAATTTACAATTTTAAATGAAAAGGCAGGTATTTCACACAAACATTTTAACATGTAGTCTTCTATAATGAATATTTAATAATTTCACAGTCACAAGTCAACAGCCCTTGGGACTTTAAAAATAAATGATTCAATATTACAGGAAAGATCTTTGGCCTTTGTAGCCAATAGATTTAAAGAAAAATTCAAATTTATGATACTTAGATAAAAATAAACATATATTTAACTTAAATATTTTGATAACTGATACATAAATATTCACTAATATTTTTTTTTTTTTTCTGTCTAAACAGATGTAATGACTTGCTCAGGGCTTGTCTTAAAGCACCTAGACTCTCCCATTCTTTCAAGAGTCTTCATTAAACTGTCAGCTGATGCTTGTAGCCTCTGGCTTCAGCTATATTTTCTACCAGGATTAAATTAAAGAATATGAAGCTTTATATTGTTCTACTTTCCATGTTGGCAGGGTCCCATAACTAAGTATGAAAAGAATTAAAGTGCAGAAACAGACGTGATTTTTCTATCATATTCTATCTCTTTACTATAGTGTATAAAACATTTCTGGTATTTTATAATATATATAAACACATATTTTAAGTGTATCTTTTTGTAATCAGTTTGTATCATCTGAATGAACTTCCTCATTTTGTGTTTTAAATTTAAATTTGCTTGAAAGGGTGATTTAGTTCATCATAAATTAAGAATGTCAAGTAGTTGATCACAAATGTACTCAAAATGTCCTTCAGGATATCTAACACTGACCCAAAGGGTTTACCACAATTTATGCATATTATAATATACTCTGATTAAATCCTTCAAGTCTAGTCTCTAATAGATATGTATCTCTGAAGTTTCTATCAATAGACTTAAACACTCACTAGTGATCTCGCCCTTCTCTGATCTTCTCTAATGCTTATCATTCATACCAGTTTTTAAATGTTAACCAGTCTTTTCTAGGACAGGTTCTCTCCCTCTAACCAGACTGGAAGTTCTCTGAGGGCAAGAGTGCCTTACTTTTTCATATCCCCATTTGTAGATAGTAATAGGTCATTCATGTAACAAAGGTTCATGAATTTTTTTTACAAATTGATAACGAAAAACGAGAAGAGGAGAAAGAGAAGAAAGGAAAGGGCAGAAGCATAAATTTAGGAACTGTATTATTATAAGGATATTGAAAAGTAAAAGTGCAGTTTGTAAAATTCAGAACATAGGAAAGTAAGACTCTAGTTGATTATTTGGGGAAGCTGATAAAATATAGCAGCAAATTGGTCAAAATAGCTCAAACTGCTAAAGCAATAGTCCTAGTTTACTTGGCTGTGTTTATTTCACATATAATTTTCTGGACCCCAGACTGAGTTTTTCACAATCAAAACAGAATAGCATAATGAAAGGGATGGTACTCAATACTCTGCAATCAATCCTTTAAACAGGTCCTGAGCTGTAGAGTGAGTGAACACTCAACTTTCCCTAACTTCAAATGGTCAATTCTGTCCTTTTTAACACAGTCTGCCTTAAACAGCAAAGCATTGTATTACTAGTGATGTCATTATTGCTAGTTTTAAAGAGATTAACCAAAGCAGTTATTTATTCATTCTCATATGTGAAACATTTATTAACAATACATTTCCAATAATTTTTATCTAAACCCTGAAATTCAAATGTTACATAAAACAAAATTCTCGAAATAATAGTGATGATAATACATTCAGTGGAAACAGGGTACATTAGATTAAAGAAATCTTTAGTTTTACCCTCAGTACTGCCACTAACTAACCACTATGACCTGATTTCCTTTTCACATATGAACCTGGTATGATACACAAATATTTTAATTCTAATATAATATAGGGAGCAGAGGAAGGAAGGAGGGTAAAGGGAGGGAATGGGAGATACAATGCACTAGATTAAAAGGCAGTAAAACTTTAGTCCTGGTTTCAGTATTGCCACTAACTCATTAATGTGACCTTGCCAAGTCACTTAAACTTTCCAGACCATAGTGCCTCAACATAAAATGATGGGATTGGAGGATGTATTCTCAAAGGTTTCGACAAATTTTAAAATTCTATGCCTTGCTAAATTAATCAAAGTTAAATCATTAGCTGTACTGCCACAAGATTCTTACATCCTAAGGCAAATGACTTGTTTGCCTTATAACCAGAACACACAAAAACCTGCATTTAAAAATTTTCTCATATCTAAGTAGTTTCATCAGAAGACAAGAATAAGCAGTGCTACTCTGAATAAAGAGAATTACTCATATGAACAACTTTCTGAACTAGACAGCTATTTTGATTTCAATCTTTAACAAATTTAGATTGGTAGTTTTCCATGATTTCTTTTTTCAAAATTAAAAGTATGAGGTAAAAATTTTTTTCTTGAAAGTCAATTACTGAAGCATTTTAATAAATATGAATATTGACCTAAAGCAATACTCCTAATGGATAGTTACTGTCAGTTCATAAACCATCAAAGGCTCTTTGCAAGCGAAGATTGTTACCTACCCAGTAAAAATGCTTTAAAGGAACTCTAAAATGGTTTGATGTATTGAAAAGTTGAGCAGTATGACATGGCATTTACTGTTTTTTAATAACTTTTAATAACATTTTCTTAGCGGATGATGCAGAACTATTATAACAATTTAATCATGAAAAAAATGATGACTAAGTTGTAATATAGCCTGACCAATTGTCTACAGTTTACAAAGCAAGATTTAATAGTTGTGTTTTTTTTTGTAACACTTTTGAGGGCATAGCTATATTCTTCAAAAGATAGTGTGGTGGAGACTGCTAATTGGTTTTAAGATCCTAATTTTTAGCTGGGCCCCTCATAGCTGAATATAGCCATGTATCTATAAGCACTGGCTTAATAAAGAGAATTGTTATCTGATTACAAAAGCAACTTTCTATAGCAAATTTGGGGGGTATATCCTTCAGAAGAAGAGGGGATACCCTTTCCTCTCCACCCTCACCCCTGTGATCTGGTACATGGAAATGTATGTGATGTCTGGAATAGCCCTCTTGAACTAGAGGGGGTAAGGACCACGTGACCAGGATTGCTAAATGCTAAGCTGGTTGAAGCCCATGTTCCTGGTGACTTCATGGGTCCTCTGTAAGAGCCCTAGACTGCCTATCTCTTTTACATGAGAGAGGAAGAAATTTCTGTATCTATTTTGAGTTTTCTTTTATAGGCAGCTGAACCTACTCTTAATCAACAGAGGCATTTCTAAGATTAGGAGGTTGTTTTAGTTCTCATTAAAATTGTACATAAAAAATAATATCTTAAAGAATCATGAAAAATCAATATATACACCATTAGATAATGCTCTTAGGGAAAAAACTATGTAACTTAAAAAAAATTTTTGTAGATGTTATGATTTATGTGTGAATATGCTGGGAGAAAAAAATCTTAAGGGGAAGCGCTAGATATTGAAGGAAGTGTATGCCTCAATAAAAATATCCAAAGTTCATTTTAATCCTACATATTTAGCACATAATTTAGAAATAATACTTAGAGTGAATTTTTTTTCAGTTTTCTAATTGGAACCACTATGAAAATACACCAGCAATGAACATATAGAACTAATTAATAACTGTACACTAAATTAAAGATTATGTAATAGGACTCCCAAAACTAAAACTGTTTGATGAATGATTTTGCTTTTCCATCTTCTCCCTCCGTTGCTGGGGACTGAAACTTAAATTCTTTGTTACTGTGCATTCTTTGTTACTGATTAATGTGCGCAGGCATTCTCACTGTTTCTGCTTGTTCCTCTTGTCTTAACCACAGAAACCCAAGGCCATGAAGTCACAAAGCAAGAATTACCAAAAGAAGGAACATTCTAACTGGGACCAGAGGGCTGAAAAAGCCAGAGGACCGAAACAGTCAGAGATAATGTCATGGAAAGAACTACCCTCAACAAAACAATCAACTATATGTGACAGTGGTCACACTGAAACCCCAAAACTTTTCTTTAAATATCCCTGCTTTCTCTTAGAAGGCAGGACGGTAGTGCTTAAGACGTTAGTCAGCTACCCTCCTCATTTTCTGACAAATCAATAAAATTTCTCTTTCCTTTATTCTCAAACCCTTGCCCTTGTTATTCTCATTCAGCATCGAGGACACGGACCAAATTTTCAGTAACAATTTCTCTGCTAACATATAAAAGAAACTAAAGAAAGATCCACTTAAGAGGAATAAAATCAACACACATTTTGAAATAATTTATATGCAAATACAATAGAATTCAAATTAAGTATTTACTAATAGATTACATTATACATATAAAAATTTCTTATTTTTAAAATGGTGCTTATTAATGATAAAAAATTAAAACCCAAGTACAATATAAATAATGTAATCAGCACTTACTATGGACCAGCCAGCATACCTACATTTTTTGTAACACTTAAAATGTCCTATCAAATAGATTCTATTAACAGCCCCATTTTAAAATATGAGGAATCTGGGGCTCACTTTTCAAATTCTCTGGATACGAGTGAAGTGGGAGAGAGTGGAAAAGCTAGTGGAGTGCCTATGTCTGTCTTATCAAAAAAGGTTAACTCTTAATGATTAGACTATGCTACCTATAAGGGCCTCAATAATAACAAAACTCAATATATATATAGTTTTCCCCACCTCCAAGATCATCTTGCACGTGGCTAATACATAGATAGTAACTATAATCACAACTATATAGAAATGTGCCTTTAATGAATTTAAATTGAATTGAAACCACAAAAAGTTTGTTATTTTAAGAAATTCTAAAAATCTATGATTTGTGATTTTCCTCAAGCATATATTGCATTACCCATTGTTAAGACATTGGTATCTGCATTTCAATTCAAACTGGTTATTTTCTACTTGCCTCTCATATGCAGTAACACAGTAACTATTACAACTGTATTTCCTGAACAAATATAAACCCAAAGAGAAGCCCATTAGTGTGGATGGAAGTAAAAAGTGAAAGGTCTAAGAAAATAGTCATTTTTAACTAGAAAATATAAGATTTAGATAATGTGGAGAACGTTGAATTGAGCAGGGGTTCTGACCTCTGATGTGAATAGGCTCATTTTATATTCTACATAGAAACAAGAAAAGGAAATTTATTAAAATGTTTCAGGACATGTTCTAGCCAGTGCAAAAACATAACATTTATGGGAGAAATTAGATGTTATGGTAGGGATCAGTGAAGCTTGATTTTATACCATTTTAGGTGACCAGAATATAGTAAATTTTGTTTTCTTAAACTTTAAGTGTGACTGATATCACTAGGTTCTTAAGATATTCATTAACTGGTATTCTAAGTTTATGATTTAACTTTTAAAGTCACTATTTTTATGGAATATGACAGCACACATCTCTTAACTAAGTTTCTAGTGAATTGGAACTGACGGAGCAATTCAGCAATTTACAAAAGGCATGACTTAAAAAAAAATCAAATCAACATCAGAAGCCAGATCTTTACTAGGTATCATCTTCATAATAAAAACTCAACCTATGACTCAGCCATAAAAAGAAACGAAATTGAGCTATTTGTAATGAGGTGGATAGACCTAAAGTCTGTCATACTGAGTGAAGTAAGTCAAAAAGAGAAAGACAAATACCGTATGCTAACACATATATATGGAAGTTAAGAAAAAAAAATGTCATGAAGAACCTAGGGGTAAGACAGGAATAAAGACACAGACCTACTAGAGAATGGACTTGAGGATATGGGGAGGGGGAAGGATGAGCTGTGACAAAGTGAGAGAGAGGCATGGACATATATACACTACCAAACGTAAGGTAGATAGCTAGTGGGAAGCAGCTGCATAGCACAGGGATATCAGCTCAGTGGTTTGTGACCGCCTGGAGGGGTAGGATAGGGAGGGTGGAAGGGAGGGAGACGCAAGAGGGAAGAGATATGGGAACATATGTATATGTATAACTGATTCACTTTGTTATAAAGCAGAAACTAACACACCATTGTAATGTAATTATACCCCAATAAAGATGTTAAAAACAAACAAACAAAAAAACCTCAACCTATGTGTTGAAACAGCCTTATATGAAAATTAATTAAAAGAGATTTCTAGGTGTGACAGTTACTCTAATATTGTTTAATGTATTTGTTCTGTTTACACCCCTGTTATATCTTCTGTGATATAACAATAGAATCAGAGTGACCTGCAGCACCATTACCAATTTAGCATTTGTAGACAGTGTTGGTTGTACTGATAACATCAATGTTCTTACTTAAATTTAGCAACAACTGAATTAAGAACCATTTGAGTAAAATGCTATTTTTCTAAATGACCACTAATAATAAAACACTTGTTCATAACAATGTTACAGAAAACATTCAGGATCAAATTCCCAATATCTTTATAATGTAGATATTTGTCTACTTTACTGATTTTCTCCTACTGGTTATTGTTAAACGCAGAAAGTTCATTTTACCACATTTCACAAATTATAGTCATATATAGATCATAGTAAGCTCTCTACCAGGCATTCAAAAGAGCTGTAACTTCAAAAAATACATCTTTTTATAAAAGAATGTGGCCAAGAGAGTCAAGATTACAACCTCAAAAACTGAATGATTAATCTATATTTATCATCATCATCATCATAAACTGACAGATGGAAAATATCTTGAGCATCTTTTATTCATGAAGAAACATTAAATCATATTTAGCTTTTCTGTTTTTAAAATCTGAGTTGAATAAATTGAGCACTGGTACTATTCCTACTATCATTTAACTATTGATGTTCTGATAATATTTGTAGGTACTCTTTTATGCTGTGAAAGCTTAGAATGTTCTATAAGATGCTCCTTTATCATTGTTGAGATTATACCTAACTTTCTGTTATTTTCAGTTTCCACCGAAATTTAAATTTCTAATGCAAACTGCCATAAAACCTAAAAATAATTACAAAAATTACATCATAAAGATAACCATGTAATGTTTCCAGCTTGCTATAATTACTAAATATTACTAAATTAATACTCCAATACAAATACACTTTGCATAAACACACAGAAAAATTCACAAATAATATTCTCAATTTTTGAACTAAATTTTCCTCCTTTACTTTCTCACTTTTAATAGGGACATGGTTTTTAATAGTAATAACTAACATTTACTAGCTGGTCAGCACAATTCTAAGTACTTTAAGCATATTAACTCAGCGAACTAAGTTAGCAGAATTTAGTTAGTAACTAAGTCAGTGAATCCTCACAATAAACACAAAGAAAGTATTATTTTCTACATCATCATTATCAGATGGGGAAACAGAGACACAGAAAATTTAAATAGCTTGCCTAAAGGCATACAGGTTTACTTAGTGAAATTTAAATTTGAATAGGGGGATCATAGTTTGAGTTTTCAGTGCTAATCACTATTCTACTATGCCTCTTAACTTTACAATAAGCAAATAAAAACTCAGTTATAAAAAGAGGCAACTGAGGGGGGACCTTGAAGATGGCGGAAGAGTAAGACGCGGAGATCGCCTTCCTCCCCACGGATACACCAGAAATACATCCACACGTGGGACAACTCCTACAGAACTCCTACTGAAGGCTGGCAGAAGACCTCAGACCTCCCAAAAGGCAAGAAACTCCCCACGTAACTGGGTAGGGCAAAAGAAAAAACAGAGACAAAAGAATAAGGACGGCACCTGCACCAGTGGGAGGGAGCTGTGAAGGAGGAAAAGTTTCCACACACTAGGAAGCCCCTCCGCGGGCGGAGACTGCGGGAGGCAGAGGGGGGAGTTTCGGGACCGCGGAGTAGTGCACAGCGACGGGTGCGGAGGGCAAAGCGGGGAGATTCCTGCACAGACGATCGGTGCTGACCGGCACTCACCAGCCCGAGTGGCTTGTCTGCTCACCCGCCGGGGCGGGCGGGGCTGCGAGCTGAGGCTCGGGTTTTGGTTTTGGAGGGAGCTCAGGGAGAGGACTGGGGTTGGCGGCTTGAACATAGCCTGAAGGGGTTAGTGCACCACGACTAGCCGGGAGGGAGTTCGGGGAAAAGCCTGCACCGGCCGAAGAGGCAAGAGACTTTTTCTTCCCTCTTTGTTTCCTGGTGCGCGAGGAGAGGGGTTTAAGAGCGCTGCTTAAAGGAACTCCAGAGACGGGCGCGAGCCGCGGCTAAAAGCGCGAACCCCAGAGACGGGCGCGAGCCGCGGCTGAGGGCGCGAGCCCCCGAGACGGGCGCGAGCCGCGGCTGAAAGCGCAAACCCCAGAGACGGGCGCGAGCCGCGGCTACAACCGCGGACCCCAGAGACGGGCGGGAGACGCTAAGGCTGCTGCTGCCGCCACCAAGGGGCCTGTGTGCGAGCACAGGTCACTCTCCACACCCCTCTTCCGCGGAGCCTGTGCAGCCCGCCACTGCCAGGTTCCCGGGATCCAGGGACAACTTCCCCGGGAGTACGCACGGCGGGTCTCAGGCTGGTGCAACATCACGCCGGCCTCTGCCGCAACGTCACGCTGCCTCTGCAGCCGCAGGCCGGCCCCGCACGCAGTGCCCCTCCTTCCCCCATCCCCCAACCCCCGGCCTGAGTGAGCCGGAGGCCCCGAATCAGCGGCTCCTTTAACCCCGTCCTGTCTGAGCGAAAAAACAGACGCCCTCCAGCGACCTACACGCAGAGGCAGGGCCAAATCCAAAGCTGAGCTCCTGTGAGCTGTGAGAACAAAGAAGAGAAAGGGAAATCTCTCCCAGCAGCCACAGAAGCAGCGGATTAAAGCTCCACAATCAACTTGATATACCCTGCATCTGTGGAATACCTGAATAGACAAGGAATGATCCCAAATTGAAGAGGTGGAATTTAGGAGCGAGATCTATGATTTTTTTCCCTTTTCCTCTTTTTGTGAATGTGTACGTGTATGCTTCTGTGTGAGATCCTGTCTGTATACTCTTGCTTCCACCATTTGTCCTAGGGCTCTATCCGTCTATGACTTTTTTTAAAAATTCTTTTTCTTAATAATTAAGTTTAATTGTAATAACTTTATTATACTTTACCTTCGTTCTTTCTTTCTTTCCTTCCTTCCTCCCCTCCTTTAGACAACGAATCACCCCAAATTGAGGAGGTGGTCTCAGGGAGCAGGATTTATGATTTTTCCCCCTTTACCTCTATTTGTGAACGTGTATGTGTATGCTTCTGTGTAAGATTTTCTCTGTATAGCTTTGCTTCCAACATTTGTCCTAAGGTTCTATCCGTCCCTTTTTTTTTTTCTAAATATTTTTTAATTCAATAACTATATTATACTTTATTTTATTTTTACTGTATCATCTTTCTTTCTGTCTTTTTCCTTCTTTCCCTCCTTCCTTCCGTCCTCCCTCCCTCCCTCCCTCCCTCCTTCTTTCCTTCTTGCTTCTTTCTTCCTTCCTTCCTTTCCTCCTTTCCTTCTTTCTTTACTCATACTTCTACTAATTCTCCCTACTTTTTCTCCCTTTTATTCTGAGCTGTGTGGATGAAAGGCTCTTGGTGCTCCAGCCAGGAGTCAGGGCTCTGCCTCTGAGGTAGGAGAGCCAACTTCAGGACACTGGTCAACAAGAGACCTCCCAGCTCCACATAATATTAAACGGTGGAAATATCCCAGAGACCTCCATCTTAACACCAGCACCCAGCTTCACTCAACGACCAGCAAGCCACAGTGCTGGACAACCTATGCCAAACAACTAGCAAAACAGGAACACAACCCCACCCATTAGCAGAGAGGCTGCCTAAAATCATAATAAGGCCACAGACACCCCAAAACACACCACCAGACGTGAACCTGCCCACTAGAGAGACAAGATCCAGCCTCATCCAGCACAACACAGGCACTAGTCCCCTCCACCAGGAAGCCTACACAACCCACTGAAACAACCTTAGCCACTGAAGACAGACATCAAAAACAACGGGAACTACGAAAGTGCAGCCTGCAAAAAGGAGACCCCAAACACAGTAAGATAAGCAAAATGAGAAGACAGAAAAACACACAGCAGATGAAGGAGCAAGATAAAAACCCACCAGACCTAACAAATGAAGAGGAAATAGGCAATCTACCTGAAAAAGAATTCAGAATAATGATAGTAAGGATGATCCGAAATCTTGGAAGAAGAATGGACAAAATGCAAGAAACAGTTAACAAGGACCTACAAGAACTAAAGATGAAACAAGCAACGATGAACAATGCAATAAATGAAATTAAAATCACTCTGGATAGGATCAATAGCAGAATAACTGAGGCAGAAGAACGGATAAGTGACCTGGAAGATAAAGTAGTGGAAATAACTACTGCAGAGCAGAATAAAGGAAAAAGAATGAAAAGAACTGAGGACAGTCTCAGAGACCTCTGGGACAACATGAAACACACCAACATTCGAATTATAGGGGTTCCAGAAGAAGAAGAAAGAAAGAAAGGGACTGAGAAAATATTTGAAGAGATTATAGTTGAAAACTTCCCTAATATGGGAAAGGAAATAGTTAATCAAGTCCAGGAAGCACAGAGGGTCCCATACAGGATAAATACAAGGAGAAACACGCCAAGACAAATATTAATCAAACTGTCAAAAATTAAATACAAAGAAAGCATATTAAAAGCAGCAAGGGAAAAACAACAAATAACACACAAGGGAATCCCCATAAGGTTAACAGCTGATCTCTCAGCAGAAACCCTACAAGCCAGAAGGGAGTGGCAGGACATACTGAAAGTGATGAAGGAGAATAGGCTGCAACCAAAACTACTCTACCCAGCAAGGATCTCATTCAGATTTGATGGAGAAATTAAAACCTTTACAGACAAGCAAAAGCTGAGAGAGTTCAGCACCACCAAACCAGCTTTACAACAAATGCTAAAGGAACTTCTCTAGACACGAAACACAAGAGAAGGAAATGACCTATAGTAGCGAACCCAAAACAATATATAAAATGGAAATAGGAACATACATATCGATAATTACCTTAAATGTAAATGGACTAAATGCTCCCACCAAAAGACACAGATTGGCTGAATGGATACAAAAACAAGACCCTTATATATGCTGTCTACAAGAGACCCACTTCAGAACTAGAGACACATACAGACTGAAAGTAAGGGGATGGAAAAAGATATTCCATGCAAATGGAAACCAAAAGAAAGCTGGAGTAGCAATTCTCATATCAGACAAAATAGACTTTAAAATAAGGACTATTAAAAGGGACAAAGAAGGACACTACATAATGATCAAGGGATCGATCCAAGAAGAAGATATAACAATTGTAAATATTTATGCACCCAACATAGGAGCACCTCAATACATAAGGCAAATACTAACAACCATAAAAGGGGAGATCAACAGTAACACATTCATAGTGGGGGACTTTAACACCCCACTTTCACCCATGGACAGATCATCCAAAATGAAAATAAATAAGGAAACACAAGCTTTAAATGATACATTAAACAAGATGGACTTAATTGATATTTATAGGACACTCCATCCAAAAACAACAGAATACACATTTTTCTCAAGTGCTCATGGAACATTCTCCAGGATAGATCATATCTTGGGTCACAAATCAAGCCTTGGTAAATTTAAGAAAACTGAAATTGTATCAAGTATCTTTTCTGACCACAACGCCATGAGACTAGATATCAATTACAGGAAAAGATCTTTAAAAAATACAAACACATGGAGGCTAAACAATACACTACTTAATAATGAAGTGATCACTGAAGAAATCAAAGAGGAAATAAAAAAATACCTAGAAACAAATGACAATGGAGACACAACGACCCAAAACCTATGGGATGCAGCAAAAGCAGTTCTAAGGGGGAAGTTTATAGCAATACAAGCCCACCTTAAGAAGCAGGAAACATCTCGAATAAACAACCTAACCTTGCACCTCAAGCAATTAGAGAAAGAAGAACAAAAAAACCCCAAAGCTAGCAGAAGGAAAGAAATCATAAAAATCAGATCAGAAATAAATGAAAAAGAAATGAAGGAAACAATAGCAAAGATCAATAAAACTAAAAGCTGGTTCTTTGAGAAGATAAACAAAATAGATAAACCACTAGCCAGACTCATCAAGAAAAAAAGGGAGAAGACTCAAATCAATAGAATTAGAAATGAGAAAGGAGAAGTAACAACTGACACTGCAGAAATAAAAAAAATCATGAGAGATTACTACAAGCAACTCTATGCCAATAAAATGGACAATCTGGAAGAAATGGACAAATTCTTAGAAATGCACAACCTGCCAAGACTGAATCAGGAAGAAATAGAAAATATGAACAGACCAATCACAAGCACTGAAATTGAAACTGTGATTAAAAACCTTCCAACAAACAAAAGCCCAGGACCAGATGGCTTCACAGGTGAATTCTATCAAACGTTTAGAGAAGAGCTAACACCCATCCTTCTCAAACTCTTCCAAAATATAGCAGAGGGAGGAACACTCCCAAATTCCTTCTACGAAGCCACCATCACCTTGATACCAAAACCAGACAAGGATGTCACAAAGAAAGAAAACTACAGGCCAATATCACTGATGAACATAGATGCAAAAATCCTCAACAAAATACTAGCAAACAGAATCCAACAGCACATTAAAAGGATCATACACCATGATCAAGTGGGGTTTATTCCAGGAATGCAAGGATTCTTCAATATACGCAAATCTATCAATGTGATAAACCATATTAACAAATTGAAGGAGAAAAACCATATGATCATCTCAATAGATGCAGAGAAAGCTTTCGACAAAATTCAACACCCATTTATGATAAAAACCCTGCAGAAAGTAGGCATAGAGGGAACTTTCCTAAACATAATAAAAGCCATATATGACAAGCCCACAGCAAACATCATCCTCAATGGTGAAAAACTGAAAGCATTTCCACTAAGATCAGGAACAAGACAAGGTTGCCCACTCTCACCACTCTTATTCAACATAGTTTTGGAAGTTTTAGCCACAGCAATCAGAGAAGAAAAGGAAATAAAAGGAATCCAAATCGGAAAAGAAGAAGTAAAGCTGTCACTGTTTGCAGATGACATGATACTATACATAGAGAATCCTAAAGATGCTACCAGAAAACTACTAGAGCTAATCAATGAATTTGGTAAAGTAGCAGGATACAAAATTAATGCACAGAAATCTCTGGCATTCCTATATACTAATGATGAAAAATCTGAAAGTGAAATCAAGAAAACACTCCCATTTACCATTGCAACAAAAAGAATAAAATATCTAGGAATAAACCTACCTAAGGAGACGAAAGACCTGTATGCAGAAAATTATAAGACACTGATGAAAGAAATTAAAGATGATACAAATAGATGGAGAGATATACCATGTTCTTGGATGGGAAGAATCAACATTGTGAAAATGACTCTACTACCCAAAGCAATCTACAGATTCAATGCAATCCCTATCAAACTACCACTGGCATTTTTCACAGAACTAGAACAAAAAATTTCGCAATTTGTATGGAAACACAAAAGACCCCGAATAGCCAAAGCAATCTTGAGAACGAAAAAAGGAGCTGGAGGAATAAGGCTCCCTGACTTCAGACTATATTACAAAGCAACAGTAATCAAGACAGTATGGTACTGGCACAAAAACAGAAAGATAGATCAGTGGAACAGGATAGAAAGCCCAGAGATAAACCCACGCACATATGGACACCTCATCTTTGATAAAGGAGGCAGGAATGTACAGTGGAGAAAGAACAGCCTCTTCAATAAATGGTGCTGGGAAAACTGGACAGGTACATGTAAAAGTATGAGATTAGATCACTCCCTAACACCATACACAAAAATAAGCTCAAAATGGATTAAAGACCTAAATGTAAGGCCAGAAACTATCAAACTCTTAGAAGAAAACATAGGAAGAACACTCTATGACATAAATCACAGCAAGATCCTTTCTGACCCACCTCCTAGAGTAATGGAAATAAAAACAAAAATAAACAAATGGGACCTAATGAAACTTCAAAGCTTTTGCACAGCAAAGGAAACCATAACCAAGACCAAAAGACAACCCTCAGAATGGGAGAAAACATTTGCAAATGAACCAACTGACAAAGGATTAATCTCCAAAATTTACAAGCAGCTCATGCAGCTCAATAACAAAAAAACAAACAACCCCATCCAAAAATGGGCAGAAGACCTAAATAGACATTTCTCCAAAGAAGATATACAGAATGCCAACAAACACATGAAAGAATGCTCAACATCATTAATCATTAGAGAAATGCAAATCAAAACTACAATGAGATATCATCTCACACCAGTCAGAATGGCCATCATCAAAAAATCTAGAAACAATAAATGCTGGAGAGGGTGTGGAGAAAAGGGGACACTCTTGCACTGCTGGTGGGAATGTGAATTGGTTCAGCCACTGTGGAGAACAGTATGGAGGTTCCTTAAAAAACTACAAATAGAATTACCATATGACCCAGCAATCCCACTACTTGGCATATACCCTGAGAAAACCAAAATTCAAAAAGAGTCATGTACCAAAATGTTCATTGCAGCTCTATTTACAATAGCCAGGACATGGAAACAACCTAAGCGCCCATCATCGGATGAATGGATAAAGAAGATGTGGCACATATACACAATGGAATATTACTCAGCCTTAAAAAGAAATGAAATTGAGCTATTTGTAATGAGATGGATAGACCTAGAGTCTGTCATACAGAGTGAAGTAAGTCAGAAAGAAAAAGACAAATACCGTATGCTAACACATATATATGGAATTTAAGGGAAAAAAAATGTCATGAAGAACCTAGGGGTAAGATAGGAATAAAGACGCAGACCTACTGGAGAACGGACTTGAGGGTATGGGGAGGGGGAAGGGTGAGTTTTGACAGGGCGAGAGAGAGTCATGGACATATACACACTAACAAACGTAGTAAGGTAGATAGCTGGGGGGAGGCAGCCGCAAGGCACAGGGATATTAGCTCGGTGCTTTGTGACAGCCTGGAAGGGTGGGATGGGGAGAGTGGGAGGGAGGGAGACGCGGGAGGGAAGACATATGGGAACATATGTATATGTATAGCTGATTCACTTTGTTATAAAGCAGAAACTAACACACCATTGTAAAGCAATTATACCCCAATAAAGATGTTTAAAAAAAAAAAAATGAAATAAAAAAAAAAAGTGAAATATAATCAAAACAAGAAGCATTAGGGAGCTTAGCAAATGCATCAAAGTAAATCAAAGTCAGAATTACCTACTTAGGACAAGATTTTTCTGAGCACCTTACAAGGACCTCATAAACAGTAACAGAATTAATAAATACATCAAAAAGTGAAAGGGATCCAGAGAATCAGTGGGACCAGTTGTTGGGCGCCATGTAAGAAGAGTGCCCAGATAGGAAAAAGGAGAGAACAGACACCCTCATTGATTCCTTGACGTTCACCTTTACTGATAAAGAGTTGGGGAGCCCCATTCCTGCAGACCTGCTAAATGCGTAGAATATTCTTGGTCACATCAACAGGTTGAGTAGAGAGAAATCACCAGAAAGTGTGATGCTGTCCTCAGGGTATTTTTTTAAATAACATTTTCAGATAGTAAAACTAACATAAATTTCAAGTGTGCGTGCAGTTTGATGAATTTTTATCTAGTTATGCATCTGAGTGTGTTCTCTTTCGTGTCTGGCTTCTGTAACTCAACACTTCCTTGACCTGAAAGTTTTGAAGGATGAAATTGTTGCCTTGTTGGTTAAACTGTGTGACCCAGCTGTACATAGCAACCTGGTGGAGGACTGGCAAAGTGACTGTGGGATTACCATCTCCTTGGAGTGTTCTTGAGGGGGCCCTGAGATATTCAGCCTGGCAAAACCTATTTCTGGGCTAGGCAAGCTGCTGCCATTCAATGGGAGATGTCAGCTGAGACAACATGGTTTCTTTTATAAAGAAATCCATCCAACTAAACTGTCAGAGTTCTTCAAAGGGACTAAATAAAAGAAAACTTGTTTCTTTAAAAAAAAAAAAATAATAAAAAGAGGCAACTGACAGTGAGCCACAGTAGTGGGGACCATGAAAACTGGAGAAAATATGATTCACTGAAAGTGGCAGCTGCTAAGTAGCTCCAGACAACTGTAGCCAGTAGAAATGTAGTGTGTTGGGATTTTATTTTACTCACTTACAAACTAATTAGTTAGCCAGTTACTATTTCATGATGCTGGCAAGAACAATGAGATTCCTGGGTCAGAGACAAAGAACTTTGTAACTCAAGGCATGGCAAACAGCCCTACCATCAGCATATTTCTGTCAGTTCCCTTTCCTTGTCATGTGATGGGTCCTGGCCCAGACAAACACGAGCGGTTTCAAAATGATGCACGCATACAAAAGGAAGCTATTCTATCATTAAAGAGCCCTATTCTATACTCCCATAATTACACTGATTAAGTGACATTTTCCAGAGTTGTGACTTATAAATCAATAAATTTCAGACTTATTTAGAATTAGCAGCCTTGACAGACCAGGTACATACTGCTATAAAAGCATTTCACAGGTAAGGACTCTGTCTGGTAAATACCACTAATGTGATTGCAAGGATGTCTGCTTTTAGCATGTTTATAAGGAGATTTGACCAGAAGAAAAATCATATGATCACACTAACAGATGCAGAAAAAGCATTTGACAAAATGCAACAACTATTCATGATAAAAACTCACCGCAGACTAGGAATAAACAAGAAATTGCCGAACTTCATAAACATTTACAAAATCCCCTATAGCTAACATTGTACTTAATGGTGGGAAACTATATGCTTCTTTCTTGTGATCAGGAACAAGAGATGGATGTTCCTGCTCACCATTCTTATTCAATAGTGTATTGGAAGTGCTAGTTAATGCAATAAAAAAAAAAGAAAACTAAGTAAAGGTATACTGATTGAAAAAGAAGAAACAAAATGGCCTTTTTTGGAACATAACTGTCTATGTAGAAAATCCCAAAGAATCAACTAATAGCAAGGCTACAAGATACAAAATTTATATACAAAAGTCAGTTGCTTACCTATACCCAAGGAATGAACTACTGGAATTAGAAATTAAAAACACAATGCTATTTGCATTAGCACTCAAAAATATGAAATACTTAGGTATAATTCTAACAAATATATACAAGAGCTATACAAGGAAAACTACAAAATTCTGATGAAAGAAATTAAAGCTGATATAAATAAATGGAGAAATATTCCAAGTTAATTGATAGTAAGACAATATTATTAAGATGTCAATTCTTCCCAAAAGGGCTATAGATTCAACGCATTCCCATTCAAAATCCTGGAAATCTATTTTGTGGATATAGAAAAACTGATCCTAAGGTTTATATGGAAAAGCAAAAAGACCTATAATAACCTAGACAATACTGAAGAAGAACAAAGTTGGAGTACTAACACTACCAGACTTTAAGACTAACTATAATGCTAGTTATCAAGACAATGTGATATCGGCAAAAGAATAAATAGATCAATGGAACACAATAAATAGCCCAAAAATGCTCCCACGCAAATATAACCTAATGATCTTTGGCAAAGTAGCAAAGGTAATTCAGTGGAGAGAGGACACTCCTTTCAACAAATGATTCTGGAACAAATAGACATCCATATTCAAAACAATGTAATCTAGACAGAGAATTTATACCTTTTACAAAAACTAATTAAAAATGGAACATAGACATCAATGTAAAACATGAAACTATACAACCTCTAGAAGATAACATAGGAAAAAAATCTAGGCAAACTTGCATTTGGCAATGATTTTAGGTATAATACCAACAGCACAATCCATGAGAAAAAAATTGATAAGCTGGACTTCATTAGAAACTAAAAATGTCTACTCTGTGAAAGATACGGTTAGGAGGATGAAAAGACGTGATAGACTCAGAGAAAATATTTGCAAAACTCATATCTAATAAAGAAAGGACTTGTATCCAAAACATACAAAGAAACTCAACAATTTAAAAAAACTACAAAATGGGCAAAAGATCTGAATAGACACCTCACCAGAGAAGAGATACAGATGGAAAATAAGCCTATGAAAAGATGCCCAAAATTATGTCATTAAGGAATTGCAAATTAAAACAACAATGGGATATCACTGCATACCTATTAGTATGGTTAAAATACAGAACACTGACAACATCAAATGCTGGTAAGAATGTGGAGCAACACACATTTATTCATTGCTGGTGGGAATGAAAAATGGTAAAGTCACTTTATAAGTCATCTTGACTTCTAAATATATTTACTACAAAGTAAATATATTCTTGTCTTATGATCCAGCAATCTCACGTCTATTTATCCAAATGAGCTGAAAACTTTCGTCCACACAAAGACCTATACACAAATGTTTATAGCAACTTGATTCATAGTTACCAAAAGAAATCAAAACATGTAACTAAGATGTGTTTCAGTGAGTGAATGGATAAACTATGGAACATCCATACAATGGAGATGGAATATTATTCAGCAATAAAAAGAAATGTGCTATCAAGCTACGAAAAGAAATGGAGGAATCTCACATGCATCTTATATGGTGAAAGAAGTCAGTCTGTAAAGCTACACACTGTGTGACTCAAACTATATGTCATTCTTGAAAAGACAAAACTATAAAGACAGTAAAAAGATCAATTACTGCCAGGGGCTCAAAGAGAGAAGGATGAATATGTGGAGCAGAGGGCTTTTTTAAGGCAGTGAAAGTATTTGTATGATACTGAATTTGTAAAAACCCACAGAATTGCACAACACAGAAAAATGAATACTGATGTAAACTGTGGACTTTAGTTAATATATTAATATTGGTTCATCAGTTATAACAAATTTACACATATGTAAGATGTTAACAATGGCTGAAACTGTGTATGTGCAGAGGGAGAGTATATGGGAACTCTCTGTACTTTCAGCACAATTTTTCTGTAAACCTAAACCTGCTCTAAAAAATATCTGTTTTTTTTAAAAAAAAAAGGCAAGGAAAATGGTCTGGCTGATAGAGTGTATAACATACACAAGGAAGAATAGTACTAGGTCAAGCCATATGAAATTGCCAATATTTAACCTTTGTTAACCTATAAAATTTGTAATTTTATATGGTTCAGCCTGAATTGGAGATGAGGTCAGAGAGTGATGATTGTCTGGAAGAAAGAACAGAAGAAAAAGCATGTTATTTATTTTAGATAACAGCACTCAGTCCTTATAAGCACTCCTTACAAAATAAAAGTCCACTAAATGCTCTCATGTTTCAGGTAGAGTGTGTTGTCTGAAAACCATTAATACTGGGTTATTTAAAGTTTTCTTCTCCTTGTAAGATTCTCTGTTCCTTCTTTTTTTTCCCCCATTATCTTATCAAAGACTTTGGACTCAAATGTCATTGATTTTTGTTGTCCATTTATTTTGTTGCCCCACTCCTTAGTGCATTAAAGGTTGATTAGAAGTTCTCTGGGCATAGTTGGGGCTTGCCAACCTAATCTGGTGTCCAGGATGATGTGGCTCAGCCATTTCACTAGCAAAACTTTGAAGTCAGTACCTTTAAGTTGCTTTTGTTTTTGCTTTTTTGTTAGGATTGTTCTATTCCTCAGAGAAGACTCTTTTATTTTCCCGCCTGGAAGTTAGAATCCTGGATGCCAACCTTCTAGAAATAAACTGGGAGAAGAAGGCTGGTAGTCTCAAGGTTCAGTGAATATTTATTCACTTACTCCCCTCACCCTCTTTTCATGGTGCATGACTCCTCCCCTTTTAATTTTGATGTTAAATTCATTGGTTGGCAAATAATAGTTTCATTTCCTTGATAATTTTTAAATCATAATTTTAAATTATTTTTTAGTTAGCTGAGGATCTTTTGTACCCAATTAGATGAAATAAACCAGAGTGGTAAATGCATTGCACTTAGGTTTATAAATTGATATTTACTTTTTCTCTATAAAATTATTTTATAAAATGCCTAATTTCCCAAGTGGAAATTTTCATTTTCTCTCAAATTACATATTTAATATTTTAATATGGTTTCTAATTTAAGTCCAGAATAAAGGGAACAAATGAAAATATATGCATGAAATCTTAAGTTTACTGGTCTTTCCTTCCACCAGCCTGTGCAGAATGGGAGAGGGGTTTGGGGATGAGTCTACTTAAAAAATTAGCAGTGACAAGGTGAGAATTAAAAAGGAATCTTCTGATTATATTATAACATGTATATAACATGCAAAGAAAAAATTGATGTATTTTCTGAAATTACTTTGTACTAAACCACTATCTTTTTAATAATACACTTGTCTTTTTGATCTCTCAATTCAATTGTGAACACCTTAGAGGCTAATCTACTCATGTATCTTTCACAATATGTAGCTTAATTCTTTGCATGCTATAGATGCTCAATGAAAGAATAAAATTATAGAGCATATTAAAGAATTAACTTAGGTAATTTTCTAATATCTCTCAAGTTCCAAATTTATAATCTAAAAGCAATCTTCATATGATATATACATAAACATTCAGTTGTCCAAGTTAGCAATCTAACAGTTTTGGGTTTAATTTGTAACCTTTTTGCAAATATTAGAGAATAATATGAGCAAATATTCATTTAAAATTCAAATAAAGGAAATATTTAATATTTTTCCAAACCTTAGTTTAGCCAAATTATGATAATTAAAAATTTTGAAAATCTGCTACTTGTACCAAGTTGTTAAGTAGATTATATAAAATATAATTGGAATTATAAATATGCATCAAAAATCTTAAATATAATTAAGTTCAATTAGGGCAAGTGGACTAATTGAGAAAATAAATGTATAAATAGAAAAATGTTAGATTTCTAACAAAACAGTTTTTGAAATGAAAATTTTGCTCAGTTTTTTTTTTATTTTGTTTTGTTTTTCTTTTTTTTGCGGTACGCGGGCCTCTCACTGCTGTGGCCTCTCCCGCTGCGGAGCACAGGCTCTGGACACGCAGGCTCAGTGGCCATGGCTCACGGGCCCAGCCGCTCCGCGGCATGTGGGATCTTCCCGGACCAGGGCACAAACCCGCGTCCCGTGCATTGGCAGGCGGACTCTCAACCACTGTGCCACCAGGGAAGCCCGGTGCTCAGGTTTTTAATAAGATAAGAACTTATTTATGTCTAATAGGTATCAGATTATTTTAAAATACAGGAGATATATATATGTGTATACACGCACACACACACACAATGGAATACTAGTAGCCATAAAAAAAGAATGAAATTTTGCCATTTGCAACAACATGGATGGACATGGAGAATATTGTGCTAAGTGAAATAAGTCATACAGAAAAAGACAAATACTGTATGATATCACTTATATGTGAAATCTAAAAAAAATACAAAAATTATAGAATATAACAAAAAAGAAACAGACTCACAGATAACAGAAACAAACCAGTGGTTGCCAGTGGGGAGAGAGAAGAGGGGAGGGGTAAAATAGGGGTCAGGGATTAGAGGTACAAACTATTACATATAAAATAAACTACAAGGAGAGGAACCAAGATGGCGGAGCAGAAGGACATGCTCTCACTCCCTCTTGCGAGAACACCAAAATCACAACTAGCTGCTGGACAATCATCGAAGGAAGACACTGGAAATCACCAGAAAAGATACCCCACATCCAAAGACAAAGGAGACGCCACAATGAGACAGTAGAAGGGGTGCAATCACAGTAAAATCAAATCCCATAAATGTTGGGTGTGTGACTCACAGACTGGAGAACACTTAGACCACAGAAGTCCACCCACTGGAGTGAAGGTTCTGAGCCCCACATCAGGCTTCCCAACCTGGGGGTCTGGCAATGGGAGTAGGAATTCCTAGAGAATCAGACTTTGAAGTCTAGTGGGAATTGACTGCAGGACTTCAAAAGGACTGGGGGAAACAGAGACTTCACTCTTGGAGGGCACACACAAAGTAGTGTGCGCATCAGGACCCAGGAGAAGTAGCAGTGACCCCAGGGGAGACTAAACCAGGCCTACATGCTATTGTTGGAGGGCCTCCTGCAGAGGTGGGGGGGGCTGTGGCTCATTGTGGGGACAAGGACACTGGCGGCAGAAGTTCTGGGAAGTACTCCTTGGCGTGAGCCCTTCCAGAGTATGTCATTAGCCCAACCAAAGAGCCCAGGTAGGCTCCAGTGTTCGGCTGCCTCAGGCCAAACAACCAACAGGGAGGGAACCCAGCCCCTACCATCAACAGTCAAGTGGATTAAAGTTTTACTGAGGTCGGCCCACCAGAGAAACAGTCAGCTCTACCCACCACCAGTCCCTCCCATCAAGCCTCTTAGATAGCCTCATCCACCAGAGTGCAGACAGCAGAAGCAAGAATAACTACAATCCTGCAGCCTGTGGAACGAAAACCACATTCACAGAAAGACAAAATGAAAAGGCAGAGGACTAAGTATCAGTTGAAGGAACAAGATAAAACCCCAGAAAAACAATTAAATGAAGTAGAGATAGGAAACCTTCCAGAAAAAGGTTCACCATATGATCCAGCAATCCCACTACTGGGCGTATACCCAGAGAAAACCATTGTTCAAAAAGACACATGCACTCCAATGTTCATTGCAGCACTATTTACAATAGCCAGGTCATGGAAGCAACCTAAATGCCCATTGATAGACGAATGGATAAGGAAGATGTGGTACATATATACAACAGAATATTACTCAGCCATAAAAAGGAACGAAATTGAGTCATTTGTTGAGACGTGGAGGGATCTAGAGACTGTCATACAAAGTGAAGTAAGTCAGAAAGAGGAAAACAAATATCGTATATTAACGCATGTATGTGGAACCTAGAAAAATGGTACAGATGAACTGGTTTGCAGGGCAGAAGTTGAGACACAGATGTAGAGAAGAAACATATGGATGCCAAGGGGGGGAAACTGCGGTGGGGCGGGGATGGTGGTGTGCTGAATTGGGCAATTGGGATTGACATGTATACACTGATGTGTATGAAATTGATGACTAATAAGAACCTGCAGTATAAAAAACAAACAACAACAAGAAACTAATACTAAACTTTCTTTGGGTTATTTGTATGGAAATATGTTAATATAAATGTTTCAGACATTACATGAAATTCCTAAATATCTTATATGTTCTGGTATAATGTTATAAGTCATAATTCTAGTTATTACTTTAAAATGTATATCTCAGAAATAACTAAATTTCCTTGTCAATTGCATTATTATGAATTTTCATCAAATCTTTAACCGTGGTCTTTTTTAAGTCTTTTGTCATTTACAGACAGTTCTGGGTGTACTCTGATGCTTTCGCAAAAATGTTCCTGTAAAAGGGTTTTATCTTCAAGGAATTCATGGAAAAGTCTCTGACAAGTACAGGTTTATGGTATCTGACTATACTGCGAATTCATAAAAGTGCTAACAAAAGATCAAGATAAAAAAAATCAATTACATGGGACTGAGTGAACTGATGAGGATGATTATAATTTTTGTGACTTTTTGTTTGAATAAAAAAATAATAATAAATAAAATAAAATAAAATAAGCTACAAGGATATATTGTACAACACAGGGAATACAGCCAATATTTTATAATAAGTAAAAATGGGGAGTGAGTGAGATGCAAGAGGGAAGAGATATGGGGACATATGTATATGTATAACTGATTCACTTAGCTATAAAGCAGAAACTAACAACTAACACACCATTGTAAAGCAATTATACTCCAATAAAGATATTTTAAAAAATGGAGTATAACCTTTAAAAATTGTGAATCACTACATTGTATACCTATAACATATAATATTGTATATCAACTATATTTCAATAAAATAAATACAGGCCACATATGCCTCTTATCTCTCAGCAGTCAACTAAAATTATTGAATATACAGAAATGAAGGTAGTAATAGTCTTACAGAATATTGAAGAAAATAAGAATTTAATACTACAGGATAAATTGGCAGCACATTTACTAATTCAACAAATAATCATTAACTATTTATTACACCAGGAAATCTAATCGAACATCTTTCACTCAGAACAGAGATCAGGAAGATATATATAAATATAAATCTTTATCAATGGGTCTATTTTCTGCTACAGAAATAAAACAAAATTTTAAAGCTTGACTACTTATTCATGTAGCACTGAGCACTACACTTTACTCACCAAAAAAAGCTAAATAAACAAATTTTACATGCATCTGAATATGGTGTCTGGTGTTAGTTTTACTTTCTTAGTTAAACTTATGTCCACCAAAAGGAAGTAATACAAGATTGAGAGAAAAGCATTTGAGGATTTAAAATAAATGACATGAAACTCTTTGCATTTGTAAGAAACTATATCCCCATCTTCCTTCTTATCACCAAAAAACTGATAAGTATTTTGATCAAATATAAAGCAATAAAAAAAATATATATATATATAAAGTGATATGCGCCATACATAGAAAAAGGTATTGCTTAAAACTGTCATTTAGATGTGAAAAGTACATTTAGGAGATTTACTTTTTTCTCTTCTTCTCTCTTTCAAGTGTAAATGTTTATTTATTCTTGCCAGGGGAAAATATTGCAGTAATTGATAGTGGTTGTGATACTTGCTATTTTATATACAAAAACGAGTAACTTTCAAATAGGGAAGTAAATAGACAGTTTATATGAATATTAAACAGTGTATTTGCTAGAAAAGTTTAGGAAGACTTCTCTCCTTTTTGGAACAAAAAAATGAAAACATAATAATAATACAAAACAGTAATAGACATTACATGATAGTATAATTTAATTGTAGAGATGTCTGGAAGTGATAATATTAAAGAAAACAACCCTTAAGTACTCTATTTAGTTTTTAATCATTTAATTCCATTTAAGACACAAGTCTCTCAAGGGTAGTCTTACTTGGGATTTCTTCAGTTTTCATGAAAATAAGTTAAAAAGAGAATTCCGATCGTCAACTTTGACACCTTAAATTTTCATAAGGAGAGAAAATGCCAAAACCATGTATATCTTCTCTCTCTATAATTTTATTTTGCACAAAATAATACCCATTAAAATTCTTCAGTTTTTCTTTTGTTTTAAAATTGGAAATATTTTCTCTAAAATTCTCACTAATATTTCAGGGTTTGAGAGTGTTTAAAACTAATTTTACACTTCAAGGATATTTCAATTAATAAAGCAGTTACTGAAGCAATAGTACTTTTTCTAGACCAGCACTTTTTAAATATAGCTTCCAATAATAATTTTGGAATTATATTCCCAAAAAAGGAATATAAAAGTAACACTACTTTTACAGGGTGACTACTACCATCGCCTTTTTTCTCAGTAAATTACAGTAATTTTTTTTTTACATTTTACTGACAACAGCTACTCAGAATGACTTATATATTTCAGATTAATGCTAATTAAATTCAAGCTACCATATGAGAGTCAATTCTGAAGAAATTAATGTTTTGCAGGGGACAAAATAGACTATATAACAAGATTTTAAGACCACTGCTACAGGAGATAGCCAGAAGGTAGCCTATTCTAGTTCTTAGGGGAAAAATATGAATCTGGACAAGTCAGGACTAATCTAAGACCACCAACAGTAGTCAGTAGGTGGTCCTCTTTATACAAAAATCAAGGACTATTCCTGACGTATAATGATTATAAAAACTGATATGGATATACAAGGTCTAACATTCTTAACCAATACTGAAGAAACTAATAATTTAATAGATCCCTCTGTAAAATATCTGGTGAGCAGAGAGCTCACTCTGAAGGAAGAGAGAGGTTAGGGTACCCTAGCTTTTCTAAGCAATCCTGGCTTAACATAGCTGGCATTAGTTTATATATGTGGCTATTAATTTACAGGATCCATTAATATTTCTATCTTCCAACTTCTAGAGCTAAAAAAGAAAGGTGCTAAGGCAGAAAAAGAAAGATCAAAGCAAATAACATAACTTGGGACTCTGAAAAACTTTGAGTGAAAGGATATATTATTTTGTAGCCATACCCCCTTTTCTTTAAGAGAAGAACATGAACATAACCAGGTCAATATCAATTGCTCCAGGAATGACTAGGTCAACTTCAATAACAAAATCAGTGAAGATGAAACATTACTGCACTAGGTGCCAATATCCAGTCAGAATATGATAAGTGTAGTAAAGGCTAAGGGAAGAAGCACACTGAACTTTAAGGGGCATCATCCTTGGAACAAGGTAATATCAGGAGAAATAAAGGGACAGAAGGCATACATTTTAGCACTTGTCAGTAAATAATTGTTTTAACTGTGAAAGAGGACACGAAACTAATCTCTGACTTTCTTGGAGAAGAAAATACTTGGTATTTCTAATGATTTTACTGTTGAGAATTCAAAGCAAAGCCTATTTTCCTTACTACCTTTATTATTACTGATTCTCCTCTAGCAATGATTCTAAACCACAAACCTCAACTTAAAAACAAGATGCTATGGCCTGGTAAAATAAAGTTTACATTTTAGGAAATTATGAAAATGAAAATATGAGTTATTATGATAACCAGGGATAAGAATTTGGTAACTGCTTACAAAGTATCTTTTCCTTGGCCACAATCATGGTTATTTATCAAGAAGTTAAAGTTGAAATACCACTTTGAACAAATAATGAAACTTCTACATTGCAATCAGAACAGCATAGAAAAGCACATAATTTTCATTTGCATAAGATTTTTTCTGCCTTCATAGACACTTAAATTATACCTTAGGCAGAAACACTTTTTGGTAATAAAATTAGTGATGGCTTACATGTCTTTAGCATGCTGAAACACACAAAAAAGAATATATTTAAATGTAATCCATTAAAATAACACTGACTGAAATAAAAATAGGTTAAATAGGTAGGGACCTGGTTCCTTTACACTTTCAGTATTTTTGATATTGTTACATTTAAACTATCACTCAGTGCCATTGCAAAAATCATATGTTTCACCCACATTTCTGACCACAGTACTCCACTGTCTATGCAAAATATAATGTGTAACTTTCCTAGTTTTAATAATATTTTAGATAGATAATTCCATTAATAAGTTCTGTGGTAAATCAAGAATACATATATAGGAAAGAGGTTTGCAGTTATGGCAATTAGTATGGCCAGAACTTCATTCTTTTTGTGACAGCATTGCCTCGCATAGGGTAGAAAATGTGATTCTCTGCTTTCTCTGAATTATGAGGAGATAAAGGTATTTTTTGGTAATAAGCAATGATTCTTAAACTTTGTATTTTTAGTTTTGGGGTGGGAGTTACAGTTCCCTTTGAGGATATTATGAAAACTATCCCCAGAAGAATATCCAAATGTATGAGCATGTAATATTTTGCTTTTTTTTAAAGGGCTTATGGATTTCATAAGAATGATCCATAATATATAATCACCCAGACAATCTTTCTAGGTTGAAACTAGTCCTTAGGGATCTTTGGAAATCTACTTCTATTTCAATATGATAACTAGTAACATGATTAACCTGGGATCCTTACAGGACATAATTCAGCAGATTATACCTCTGATAGGCATGTCAAGACCTAATACAGTAGGTTGAAAATAGATTTTCTGGCAGAGATCTTAACAAGTCTCCCATGACTTAGTAACTTAGGAAGTTCAGAGGAATATCAAGAGTTCTGTGAGCAGAAATGAAGGGGGAGAATTAAACTGAAATTGTAGTCCATGGAGAGTCAAAGACCTTTTTGGGGGAATGGCAAATGACAGTTACCTTTTAAGCATTCACTTTGGGGTTTTAAGTAATGTTCTACGACTTCACAATTGAAGTGCAAAACTGATTTCTAAAACCAAAGTTTAAATCACATTTCCAAAGAATATGAAATACTATCCCACGAACTTTAAAGTTATGGTATAAATCTGGGTTTTTAAAATCAGAAGTTTAAATCACATTTTAAAATAAATACATTTTACAGCTACAACAAAATATTTTCTACAAAGATAATATGGGTATTTGGAAATAAATAAGAACGAACCTTCATCCCAAAACTGTAAAATTTAAATCAACTTTATCATTCTTTATTAGCAATTTATCAAGGGAAAATAAGGCAAAATAATATTTTAAAATATTAAGAAGTTAAAACTGGGTTTTGCTTATTTATATTAATATATAACAGTATACCTCTACTCAGAAATCATGAGTGTCTACCTATAGTTAAAGGGAAAAAAGCCAAAGATGCATATTGTTTAATATACTTTGTTATCTATTATTGATTACATGTCTAATGTCATGCCATCCAACTTATATTTTAGCAATACTGACAATAAAAGCTTGCCAAGGATATTTTATTCTCTAGTGTCTCTTTGGGTTTGCATATATCATTTATTTTGCCTAGAACATGCTCCCTTAGCTTGTATGAATAGAAAACTCCCATTAATCTCATATTTCATATAAAATGCTTTCTGAAGATTTCCTGACTCCATCTGATTAACTTAAATTTTTGGTACCTTTCACCTATTCCAATATAATAATTATTTTATTATAATTAAAATATTTATATGATTTTTTCTCCATACCAGATTGCTACATATTTGAGAATAAAGATTTTTCATTTTTAGATTCTCAGAGCCTGGGCCAGACTGTGTTCATATTTATAAACTAGAAATAAATGAATATGGCCATGAAATACTAGTAATAGTAATAATAACTACAATTTATGGTTCAACTATTTGTCAAGTACTGCAATAAATGCTTTTTTGTACTACATTTTTAGTAGCTTTTGATCCTTATATCTCAGTTATTAAATAACTGAAGTGAGACTGAGACTAAAGTTTCTCTTAATCCAGTGAACCTATCTTTTCTCTATAACTGTGGCTTTAAATTTCTCTTAACTTTAAGCAGTGGAACTATTTCTCAAATGTAATTTTATAAAAATGTATAATATACTAAGCATGAAAAATGGAGCCACACATGGTAATGAAATTATCAGTTGTTACCAGTGGGTAACCACTCATAATGGATAGGGAGATGAATAAGCAGAGAACAGAATATTTTTAAGGCAGTGAAAATACTCTATGATATTATAATGATGGTATATATAATTATTCATTTGTCCAAACCCACAGAATATACAACACTTAGAGTGAACCCTAAGGTAAACTATGGGCTTTGGGTGGTTATAATGTGTCAATGTACATTCATCCTTGGTTAAACAAAACCAAACAAACAAAAAAAAGTACTATTCCCGTGAGTAATGTACATAATGGGGGAGCTATGCATGTACAGGACAGGGAGTACATAAGAAATAGCTGTATTTCGCTCACAAGTTTGCTGTAAAACTAAAACTGCTCTTTAAAAAATAAAGTTTTAAAAAAAAGCCAGAGTAGAACTTAAAATGTTGTAGATGGTACTAAAGATCAGAATTAAGTTTATAAAATATCTAACTAGTAACATGGCATGGAAAAAAAGTTAAAATCATTCAAACATATTTGATAGGGACTCAAATATTTATTGAGTCCCTATCATATGCAAGCACTGTTCTTAAGCAAAAGAGGAAAAAAGAAACAAGGAAACTACAAAACAGACAGGAAACAATAAGATGGAATTAGTAAGCCCTTACCATATACAGTTAAGTTAAATGTAACTGAATTAAATTATGCAATTAAATTAAATTATAAGGCTCAACTATATGTTTCCTACAAAAGACTCACTTCACTTTTAAGGACACATATAGGCTCAAAGTGAAGGAATAGAAAAAGATATTCCATGCAAATGGAAACAAAAAGACAGCAGGAATAGCTATATTCATATCAGATACAATTGACTCTAAATCAAAAAATGTAAAAAGAAACAAAGGTCATTACATAATGATAAAGGGGTCAATTCATCCAGAGGATATAACAAGTGTAAATATATATGCACCCACCGTCAGAGCACCTGAATGATTTAAGAAAAATTTAACACATCTGAAGGGAGAAATAGACAACAATACAAATATAGTAGGGTATTTCAATACTGTACTTTCAAAAAATGGATAGAAAATCAGTGAAGAAACAATGGACTTAAAATACATCTTAGACAAGTGAACTTAATAGACATATAAAGAACATTCCATCTATCAGCAGTAGAACATGTTCTTCTCAAGGGAACACTGAACAGTCTACAGAAGAAATCATGTTAGGTCACAAAACAAACCTTTGCAAATTTAAGAAGACTGAAATCATACAAAATATCCTTTCTGACCACAATGGTGTGAAACTAGAAATCAATAATGGGGTAAAACTGGAAAATTCACAAATATGTGGAAACGGAACAACATATTCCTAAATAACCAATGGGTCAAAAAAGAAATCAAAAGGGAAGTCAAAAAACATCTTGAGGGAATTCCCTGGCAGTCCAGTAGTTACGACTCCATGCTTCCAATGCAGGGGGCATGGGTTCAATCCCTGGTCACGGAACTAAGATCCTGCAAGTAGTGCAGTATGGAAAAAGAAACCTTGAAACAAAACAAAACAAAACAAAAAAAATGGAAACACAACATACCAAAACTTATGGGATGTACTGAAAGTAGTTTAGAGGAACAAATGCCAACATTAAGAAATAAAGAAAAGTCATAAATAAACTAAATTTACATCTTATAGAACTAGAAAAAGAAGAACAAATTAAGTCCAAAGTTAGTAAAAGGAAGGAAGGAAGTAACAAATTTCGGAGCAGAAATGAAATAGAGACCAAGAAAACAATAGAAACGATTAATAAAACAAAGAGCTGGTGTTCTGAGAAGATAAAGAAAATTGACCAACCTTTAGCTAGACAAAGGAAAAAAGAGAGAAGACTCAAATAAATGAGATCATAAATGAAAGAGGAGATACTACAACTCACACTATAGGAATTCAAAAGACCATAAGAAACTACTATGAACAACTGTACACCTCCAAACTGGATAATCTAGAAAAATTAAATAATTTCTAGAAACATACAACCTACCAAAACTGAATCACAAGGAAATAGAAAATCTGCATAAAACGTAATGACTGAGATTGAAGCAGTAATTAAAAGACTTCCAATAACAAAAGAATAGGACCAGATGATTTCAGTGGTGAATTCTACCAAACATTTAAAGAATTAACACCAATCCTTCTCAAACTCTTCCAAAAAATTGAAGAAGACAGAATACTCCCAAACTCATTTTATGAGGCCAGCATTACCCTGACAACAAAGCTAGAGAAGAAGGCTACAAAAAGAAAAAGCTACAGGCTAATATCCCTGATGAATATACATGCAAAATATCTCAACAAAATACTAGCAAACCAAATTCAGCAGCACCTTAAAAGGGTCATATACCATGAGCAAATGGGATTTATCCCTTAGACGCAAGGATGGTTAACCATAAACAAATCAATAAATGTGATGTACCATATTAACACAATAAAAAATAAAAATTATATGATCATCTCAATGCAGAAAAAGCATTTGACAAAATTCCACATTCTTTCATTGAAAAAAACTCTCAACAAATTGGGTATAGAATGAATGTACCTTGACATAATAAAGATGACAAACTGACATCTAAAATCATATTCAACAGTGAAAAGTTGAAAGCTTTTCTGCTAAGATCAGGAAAAAGACAATGATGACCACTCTAACCTCTCCTATTTAACATATCACTGGAAGTCCTAGCCAGAACAACTGTACAAAAGAAGAAATAACAGTCATCCAAATTGTAAAGGAAAAAGTAAAACTTTTTCTGTTTGCATAAACTTACAGAAAATTCCAAAGATGCCACAAAAAAACTTAGAAATAATAAATGAATTCAGTAAAGTTGCAGAATTAAAACATGAACATATAAAAGTCAATTATGTTTCTATAAACTAACGAAAAAAATCTAAAAAACAAATAAAGGAAACAATCCCACTTATAATAGCATAAAAAACTAATAAAATACTTAGGAATAAATGTAACAAAGGAGATAAAATAACTGTATACTGAAAATTATGACATCAATGAAAGAAATTGAAGAAGACACAAATAAATGTTAAGATATCCCATGTTCATGGATTGAAAGAATCAGTAATATTAAAATAACCATTCTACTTAAGTCATCTATTGAATCAATAAAATCTCTACCAAAATTTCAATGGCATTTTCACAGAAACAGAAAAAAACATCCTAAAATCTGTATGGATCCATATAAGACCCTGAGTGTCCAAGGTACTCCTGAGGAAGAACAACAGAGCTAGAGACATCACACTTTTTGATTTCAAACTACATCACACAGCTATAGTAATAAAAACTGGCATATAAACAGGCACATAACAAATGGAAAAAACTAAGAACCCACAAATGACCTGTTTCATATATGGACAAAAAATCTTTGACAAGGGTACCAGGAATACACAGGGGGAAAGGTGTTGTCGTTCGGGTCCCAAAGAAGAGGTGGACAGGGAGAAAGTATTTAAACAGATGAACAGCAGGGGACTCAGGACTCCAACAGTCAAGAGTCCCAAACCTCTGCCCGTCCACATATTTATTTACTGGATACACAATGAGTTTATTTTTCAGCTAGTAAAAAATAGAAATCAGATACAGATCATCGGCTTCAAAATATGTTTTGGTCTGCAGGCAAGCTCATACAAAAACATTTGTGAGCCCATTAAAGTAATTAAATTGTTCAAGCTTTTCTTGTTCTTAAACAATATGAACAAGTCGTTCCAGGATGCTTAATTCTCTGAACACTTCAAAGAGGGGCTGGAACCATTTGTGATCCTTCAGCCAGATGTCTCTTGTGTGCAAGGACATTTCTGTGTTCTCAAGAATGCTGTCCCAAAACAACCTTTTCATATAAGCTAAACTCTTTGGACACTTTCCACAGAAAGGATATTATCTTCAAAAAATGATGGTTGGAAAACTGGATACACACTTGGAAAACAATGAAACTAGAACTCCTATCTTACACCATTCACAAAAATTAACTCAAAAATGGATTAAAGACTTAAATAGAACACCAGAAACCATAAAATTCCTAGAAGGAACATAGGGAAAAGCTTCCTGGCATTGGTCTTGACAAAGGATTTTTGGATATGACATCAAAAGTATAAGCAAAAATAAACAAGTGGGCTTTATCAAACTAAAAGCTTCTGCATAGATGCAAAAATCCTCAAAAAATACCAGCAAACCAAGTCAAACAATACATTAAAAGGATCATACACCATGGTCAAGTGGGATTTATCCCAGAGACGCAAGAATTCTTCAATATCCACAAATCAATCAGTATGATACACCACATTAACAAATTAGAGAATAAAAACTATATGATCATCTCAATATATGCAGAAAATATTTGACAAAATTCAACACACATTTTTGAAAAACACTCTCCAGACAGTGGACATAGAGGGAAGATACCTCAGCATAATAAAAGCCATATATGACAAACCCACAGCTAACATCATACTCAACAGTGAAAAGTTGAAAACATTTCCTCTAAGATCAGGAACAGGACAAGAATGTCCACTCTCGCCAATTTTATTCAATATAGTTTTGGAAGTCCTAGTCATGCCAGAGAAGGAAAAGGAATCAAAATTGGAAAGGAAGTAAAACTGTCACTGTTTGCAGATGACATGATACTATACACAGAAAATCCTAAAGATGCTGCTAGAAAACTACTGGAGCTCATTAATGAATTTGTTAAAGTTGTGGGATACAAAATTAATACACAGAAATATTGTGCATTTCTATATACCAATAATGAAAGATCAGAAAGAGAAATTAAGGAAACAATCTCATTTACCATCACATCAGAAAGAATAAAATACCTAGCAATAAACTTACGCAAGGAGGCAAGAGACCTGTACTCCAAAAACCAAGACATTTATATAAATAAAAGATGAGAGAACCATCCCCTATGATTATTTTGTTACTGTCGATTTCCCCTTTTATGGCTGTTAGCATTTCCCTTATGTATTGAGGTGCTCCTATGTTAGGTGCATAAATATTTACAATTGTTATATCTTCTTCCTGGATTGATCTCTTGATCATTATGTAGTGTTCTTCTTTCTCTCTTGTAATAGTCTTTATTTGAAAGTCTATTTTGTCTGATATGAGAATTGCTCCAGCTTTCTTTTGACTTCCACTTGCATGGAATATCTTTTCCCATCCCCTCACTTTCAGTCTGTATGTGTCCCTAGGTCTGAAGTGGGTCTCTTGTAGACAGCATATATACAGATCTTGTTTTTGTATCCATTCAGCCAGTCTATGTCTTTTGGTTGGAGCATTTAATCCATTTACATTTAAGGTAGTTACCGATATGTTATGCTCCTATTACCATTTTCTTAATTGTTTTGGATTTGTTATTGTAGGTCTTTTCCTTCTCTTGTGTTTCCTGCCTAGAGAAGTTCCTTTAGCATTTGTTGTAAAGCTGGTTTGCTGGTGCTTAATTCTCTTAGTTTTCGCTTGTCTGTAAATGTTTTAATTTCTCCGTTGAAACTGAATGAGATCCTTGATGGGTAGAGTAATCTTGGTAGTAAGTTTTTCCCTTTCATCACTTTAAATATGTCCTTCCACTCCCTTCTGGCTTGCAGAGTTTCTGCTGAAAGATCAGCTGTTAACCTTGTCAGGATTCCCTTGTATGTTATTTGTTCCTTTTCCCTTGCTTCTTTTAATATTTTTCTGTTGTATTTAATTTTTGATAGTTTGATTAATATGTGTTTGGCATGTTTCTCCTTGGATTTATGGAGTATGGGACTCTGCACTTCCTGGACTTGACTATTTCCTTTCCCATATTAGAAAAGTTTTCAACTATAATCTCTTCAAATATCTTTTCAGTCCCTTTTTCTCTTTTTCTTATGTGACACCTATAATTTGAATGTTGGTGCTTTTAATGTTCTCCAAGAGGTCTCCAACACTGTCCTCAATTCTTTTCATTTTTTTTTCTTTATTCTGTTCTGTGGAAGTTATTTCCACGATTTTATCTTCCAGGTCACTTACCCATTCTTCTGCCTCAGTTATTCTGCTACTGATTACTTCTAGAGAATTTTCACTTAACAAAAAAAAAAAAAGTAGGGAACTTTAACAACCCACTTTCACCTGTGGACAAATCAACGAAAATGAAAATAAATAAGGAAACACAAGCTTTAAATGATACATTAAACAAGATGGAATAATAGACATTTATAGGACATTCTGTCCAAAAACAACAGAATACACTTTCTTCTCAAGTACTTATGGAAAATTCTCCAGGATAGATCATACCCTGGGTCACAAATCAATCCTTGGTAAATTTAAGAAAACTGAAATCATATCAAGTATCTTATCTGACCACAATGCTATGAGAATAGATATCAATTACAGGAAAAAAAATCTGTAAAAAGTACAAATACATGGAGGCTAAACAATGCACTACTAAATAACAAAGAGATCACTGAAGAAATCAAAGAGGATATCAAAAAATACCTAGAAACAAATGACAATGAAAATATGATGGCCAAAACCTATGGAATGGAGCAGAAGCAGTTCTAAGAGGGAAGATTATAGCAATACAATCCGACCTCAAGAAACAAGAAAAATCTCAAATAAACCACCTAACCTTACACTTAAAGCAATTAGAGAAAGAATAACAAAAAAAAACTCCAAAGTTATCAGAAGGAAAGAAATCATGAAGATTAGATATCAATGAAAAAGAAATGAAGGAAAAAATAGCAAAGATCAATAAAACTAAAAGCTGTTTTTTTTAGAAGAAAAACAAAATGATAAACCATTATCCAAATTCATCAAGGAAAAAAAGGGAGAAAACTCAAATCAACAGAATTAGACATGAAAAAGGACAAACAACAAGTGGCGCTGCAGAAATACAAATGATCACGAGAGATTACTACAAGCAACTATGTGCCAATAAATTGGACAACCTGAAAGAAATGGACAAATTCTTAGAAAAGCACACCCTTCCAAGACTGAACCAGGAAGAAATAGAAAATATAAACAGACCAATGATAAGCACTGAAATTAAGACTGTGATTAAAAATCTTGCAACACACAAAAGCCCAGCACCAGATGCCTTCACAGGTGAATTCTACCAAACATTTAGAGAAGAGCTAACACCTATCCTTCTCAAACTCTTCCAAAATACAGTAGAGGGAGGAACACTCCCAAACTCACTCTATAAGGCCAAAATCACCCTGATACCAAAACCAGACAAAGATGTTACAAAAAAAACTACAGACCAATATCACTGATGAAAATGGATGCAAAAATCCTCAACAAAATACTAGCAAACAGAATCCAACAGCACATTAAAAGGATCATACACCATGATCAAGTGGGGTTTATTCCAGGAATGCAAGGATTTTTCAATATACGCAAATCAATCAAAGTGATGCACCATAAAACAAATTGAAGGATAAAAACGATATGATCATCTCAGTAGTTGCAGAAAAAGCTTTCAACAAAATTCAACACCCATTTATGATAAAAATTCTACAGAAAGTAGCCATAGAGGGAACTTATCTCAACATAATAAAGGCCACATATGACAAACCCACAGCCAACATCGTTCTCAATGGTGAAAAAGTGAAACCATTTCCACTAAGATCAGGAAAAAGACAAGGTGGCCCACTCTCACCACTATTATTCCACATAATTTTGGTGGTATTACCACAGCAATCAGAGAAGAAAAAGAAAGAAAGGGAATCCAGATCAAAAAAGAAAAGTAAAACTGTCACTGTTTGCAGATGACATGACACCATACACAGAGAATCCTAAAGATGCTACCAGAAAACTACTAGAGCTAATCAATGAATTTGGTGAAGTAGCAGGATACAAAATTAATACACAGAAATCTCTTGCATTCTTATACACTAATGATGAAAAATCTGAAAGAGAAATTAAGGAAACACTTCCATTTACCACTGCAACAAAAAGAATAAAATACCTAGGAATAAAACTACTTAAGTAGACAGAAGACCTGTATGCCGAAAAATATAAGATACCAATGAAAGAAATTAAAGATGATACAAACAGATGGAGAGATATACTGTATTCTTGGATTGGAAGAATCAACATTGTGAAAATGACTATACAATCCAAAGCAATCTACAGATTCAATGCAATCCCTATCAAACTACCAATGGCATTATTTACAAAAGTGGAATAAAAATTTTCACAATCTGTATGGAAACACAGAAGACCTCGAATAGCCAAAGCAATCTTGAGAAAGAAAAACAGAGCTGGAGGAATCAGGCTGACTTCAGACTATACTACAAAGCTACAGTAATCAAGACTGTATGGTACTGGCAGAAAAACAAATATAGAAAAATGGAACAGGATAGAAAGCCCAGAGATAAATCCACACACATACGGTCACCTTATCTTTGACAAAGGAGGCAAGAATATACAGTGGAGAAAAGATAGCCTCTTCAGTAAGTGGTGCTGGGAATACTGGACAGCTACATGTAAAAGAATGAAATTAGAACACTTCCTAAAACCATAAACAATAATAAACTCCAAATGGATTACAGACCTAAATGTAAGGCCAGGCACTGTAAAACTCTTAGCGGAAAACATAGTCTGAACACTCTATGACATAAATCACAGCAAAACCCTTTTTGACCTACCCACTAGAGAAACGAAAATAAAAACAAAAATAAATAAATTGGACCTAATGAAACTTAAACACTTGTGCACAGCAAAGGAACCCATAAACAAGACGAAAAGACAACCCACAGAATGGGAGAAAATATTTGCAAATGAATCAATTGACAAAGGATTAATCTCTAAAATATACAAGCAGCTCATGCAGCTCAATATCAAAAAAACAAACAGCCCAATCCAAAAATGGGCAGGAGACCTAAATAGACATTTCTCTAAAGACGATATACAGATTGCCAACAAACACATGAAAGGATGCTCAACATCACTAATCATTAGAGAAATACAAATCAAAACTGTAATGAGGTATCATCTCACACCAGTCAGAATGGCATCATCAAAAAATCTACAAACAATAAATGCTGGAGAAGGTGTAGAGAAAATTGAACCCTCCTGCACGGTCAGTGGGAATGTAAATTGATACAGCCACTATGGAGAACAGTATGGAGGTTCCTTAAAAAACTAAAAATAGAACTACCATACGACCTAGGAATCCCACTACTGGGCATATATCCTGAGAAAACCGTAATTTAAAAGAGTCATGTACCACACTCTTCACTGCAGCTGTGTTTACAATAGCCAGGACATGGAAGCAACCTAAGTGTCCACTGATAGATGAATGGATAAAGAAGACGTGGCACATATATACAATGGAGTATTACTCAGCCATAAAGAGAAATGGAATTGAATTATTTGTAGTGAGGTGGATGGATCTGGAGACTGTCATACAGAGTGAAGTAAGTCAGAAAGAGAAAAATAAATACAGTATGCTAACACATATATATGGAATCTAAAAAAAAAAACAACAACAGTTCTTAAGAACCTAGGGGCAGGACAGGAATAAAGACACAGATGTAGAGAATGGACTTGAGGACACAGGGAGGAGCAAGGGTAAGCTGGGATGAAGTGACAGTGTTATGGACTTATATATACTACCAAATGTAAAACAGATAGCTAGTGGGAAGCAGCCGCATAGCACAGGGAGATCAGCTTGGTGCTTTGTGTCCACCTAGAGGCGTGGGATAGGAAGGGTGGTAGGGTGACAGAAGATGGAGGAGATATGGGGATATATGTATATGTATAGCTGATTCACTTTGTTATAAAGCAGAAACAAACACAGCACTGTAAAGCAATTATCCTCCAATAAAGATGTTAAAAAAAAGAAACTTTTCCTTTCAAGAAGAAAAATTATGAAAGAAAATTATTTGCTCAAAAAAATTATTTGTTCAAAAAATTAACAGAAACAAGTGGTGTTGGAAAGACAAAAATTTACAGACAGTCCTCAACAGAAAATTAACCTTCTACTGCAGTATTGTATCTACTATATAATATATGGATATATTAGTTTGATATTTTAGGCATTACCTTAACTAAACCTCATTATTAAATCCATAAATGTTTTTTTCTGACACGGAAAATAATATTCCACAATAAATGACTGAGGAAGTATAAATATAAATCATAAAATCTTAGTGAAAGAAAAAGCAATAGCATCTTTAAATACTAAGAATACTAGTGGGTACATCTTCTATGACAAATGTAGCACAAAATGAAAAAGTATAACATCAGATTTACTGGCATTTATCATTTGTGGACACCATTAAAACCAGTTTTCAAAAGGAGTGGGGAAGCAATCAGTTAAAGATTTTCTATGATTTAATACGATCAACTGAACATCTATAATATCTAACTTATTAAGACTAATAGTTTACTGATCAATACTTGCTTAAAGACCTTTCCTCACTATACCCAACAATCAAGAGTAAATATGTCATAAACTTTGCCAAATCTCTATCAGTTCCCAATTTGCAAGACTTGCCTTACATTACAGAGCCAAGGCCCTAAAACACTGTATATATATAATGTATCGCCCCTTGACTTTCACCTTCTGAACTACTACTAAGACTCTGTCTAGCAGATTTTCCCTTTGTGAAGTAAGTCTTATAAAATTTAGATTTGCTTATCAGTAGAAAGTAACAGTGATATTTTGGGGGAATCAACAGCCAACAAGTAAAATAACAAGTCTTTCATTATTCTTTTTTCTCCCTTTTCTGATATTATATTATAAATGTGCTTTTGACAGAATGCTGAAAAATTCTTTGGATTATGACATTTTGACAAAGTAGAAAAACATACATTCAATAAAAATAAATTTGTCATTAACTAACCCAAATAAGAACATTCATTATGGTTTGCACTCTTAATTGCTATCAGCCAATAGGAAAACCTTTTCACACCAAATGGGGAATAAAACCCTAGAGTGAACACAATTTCTAAAACCCTTACAATCAGAAGACCCACAGCATAATGAGACATTTATTTATTATGAATCTAAACCACCTGCATTTATTAAAAGAAAATAAAAGATCAATACCTGGTTTTATTGGATCCACAGGGCTTTCTTCTTCTGAGCTCTCTAATAAATTCTTGATTTCAATAAACATTTGGAAATTTCTATTTCAATTTGTGTATGTAAACAAGTAAATATTTAGAGTTGTAGGGATATAAGAATTATACATATTTGTGCTGTAGAGGCTATTTATAGACAAATTGTTAAATAATTCTTAAATTCTCAAATAATTCTTTCAGAAATGTCAGAATTTATCTTTAAAAAAGTCTTTCCTAGCCAAAAGATTTTGGTTAGTAATAAGAATAGAACATATGGAAAGGACTTTAATGAAGACATTTCCAGTACTTTCTGGAAATTTTTCCATTCTTGTGTTATTATTAAAAGAGAAATATCATTGACAAACCTCATATGTCGCTGGACCAGGAGTAATCTCTTTGGAATCTTTAAAACGCTTTGATGCTTTAACAAATAAGGGTATGGAGCAAGATTTCTTTAAAACAGGATTGTATGTTGCAGGCCCTAAGAGAAAACAAATGTAAAAATAATAAAGCATGTTTTAAATGATTGATCTTGGTCACATGTATATTATTCTTAGATTTGTTATCTTAACATTTATATTTAGCATCACTCTTGAACCCATCCTTTTGAATGCTTAAAGTCATTCAGTTCAGGGATTTGAAATATGATCAGCATAAAACACAAGCATACCTCATTTTATTGCACTTTACTTTATTGCACTTTTCAGATACTGTGTTTTTTACAAATTCAAGGTTTGTAGTAACCCTGCTTCTAGCAAGCCTATCAGCACCATTTTTCTAATAGCATTTGTTCACGTACTTCTCACAATATTTCAAACTTTTTCATTATTAAAATTATATCTGTTATGGTAATATATAATCAGTGATCTTTGATATTACTATTTTAATTGTTTTGGGGTAGCACAAACCGTGCCCATATAAGATAGCAAACTTAATTCATAAGTGTTGTGTGTGTTCTGATTTCTTCCCCATCTCTCTCTCTGCCCTTGGGTCTTTCTATTCCCTGAGACACAACAATATTGAAATAAGGCCAAGTAGCACCCCTACCATGGGGCACTAGAAATCAAATGCTAGAAATGATAAAACTTAGTGAGGAAGACATGTCAAAACCTGAGATAGGGGCTTCCCTGGTGGCGCAGTGGTTGAGAGTCTGCCTGCCGACGCAGGGGACATGGGTTTGTGCCCCAGTCTGGGAGGATCCCACATGCCGCGGAGCGGCTGGGCCCGTGAGCCATGGCAGCTGAGCCTGTGCTCCACAACGGGAGAGGCCACAACAGAGTGAGGCCCGTGTACCGCAAAAACACAAAAACAAAACAAAAAAAACTTGAGATAGGTCAAAAGCTAGGCCTCTTGCACTAAATATTAGTCAGCCAAGATGTAAATGCAAAGGAAAAGTTCTTGAAGGAAATTAAAAGTGCTCTTCCAGTGAACACATGAATAATAAGAAAGCAAAACAGCTTTAATTCTGATATGGAGAAAGTTTTAGTGGTCTGGGTAGAGATCAAACCAGGCACAACATTCCCTTAAGCCAAAGGCTAATACAGAGCAAGGCCCCAACTCTCTTCAGTTTTGTGAAGGCTGAGAGAGGTGAGGAAGCTACAGATGAAAAGTTTGAAGCTAGCAGATGTTAGTTTAAGTAAAGACGCCGTCTCCATAACATAAAAGTGCAAGGTGAAGCAGCAAGTGCTGACACAGAAGCTGCAGCAAGTTATCCAGAAGTTCTAGCTATGATAATTAATGAAGGTGGCTACACTAAACAACAGATTTTCACTGTAGACAAAACAGCCCTCTTTTGGAAGAAGATACCATCGAGGACTTTCATGTTGGGATGGCCAAAAGTTTCGTTTGGTTTTTTTCTGTAAGATGGCTCTAGTAGCACTTAGTTGTCTTTAACTTCATTCAAAACAATCTTGTTAGATTGTATGTGACAGCTGTCATATCAGCGTGCATTTAAAAAAGACATCAAAATTGGTGAATTCTTCTGTAGCCATTTTAATATTGAAGATGGAAGGAAAAAAGCAACATTTTTGGCATATTACGCTTTATTATTTCAAGAAAGGTAAAAATGCAACTGAAACGCAAAAAAATGATTTGCCCATGAAAAAGGTGTATGAAAGTGTATGAAAAAGGTGCTGTGACTGACTGAACTTGTCAAAAGTGGTTTGTGAAGCTTCGTGCTGGAGATTTCTTGCTGGATGATGCTCCAGTCGGGTAGACCAGTTGAAGCTGATAGCAATGAAATTGAGACATTAATTGAGAACAATCAATGTTATACCACGTGGAAGACAGCTGACATACTCAAAATATCCAAATCAAGCGTTGAAAACCATTTGCACCAGCTTGGTTATATTAATCACTTATGATTGGTTTACACGTAAGTTAAGTGAAAAAAACCTTCTTGACCATATTTCCACATGCGATTCTCTACTTAAACGTAATGAAAATGTTCCATTCTTAAAACAAATTGTGATGGGCGATGAAAAGTGGATGCTGTACATTAATGTGGAACGGAAGAGATCGTGGGGCAGGTGAAATGAACACCACCAACCACACCAAAGGCCGGGCTTCATCCAAAGAAGGTGATATTGTGTATATGGTGGGATTGGAAAGGAGTCCTCTATTATGAGTGCCTTCCAGAAAATCAAACGATTAATTCCAACAAGTACTGCTCCCAGTTAGACCAACGGAAAGCAGCACTCAACAAAAAGCGTCCAGAATTAGTCAACAGAAAACGCATAATCTTCCATCAGGATAACACAAGACCACATGTTTCTTTGATGACCAGGCAAAAACTGTTACATCTTGGCTGGGAAGTTCTGATTCATCTGCCGTATTCACCAGACATTTCACCTTTGGATTTCCACTTATTTCGGTCTTTACAAACTTCTCTTAATGGAAAAATTTCAATTCCCTGGAAGACTGTAAAAGGCACCTGGAACAGTTCTTTGCTCAAAAAGATAAAAAGTTTTGGGAAGATGGAATTATGAAGTTGCCTGAAAAATGGCAGAAGGTAGTGGAACAAAAGGGCAGATATGTTGGTCAATAAAGTTCTTGCTGAAAATGAAAAATGCGTCTTTTATTTTCACTTAAAAACTGAAGGCACTTTTTGGCCAACTCAATAGCTAGCGAGGAGAAGTCAATGCCTGGCTTCAAAGCTTCAAGGACAGGCTGACTCTCTTTGTAGGGGCTAATTACCTGGTGACTTTAAGTTGAACCCAATACTCATTTACCATTCCAAAAATCCTAGGGCCTTTAAGAATTATGCTATATCTATTCTGCCTGTGCTCTATAAATGGAATAACAAAGCCTGGATGATGGCCCATCTGTTAACAACATGGTTTGCTGAATATTTTAAGCCCACTGCTGAGACCTACTGTTCAGAAAAAAAGATTCCTTTCAAAATATTACTTTACATTGACAATGTACCTAGTCACCCAAGAGCTCTGATGGTGATGTGCCATGAGATTAATGATGTTTTTATGGCTGCTAACACGACATCCATTCTGCAGCCCACGGATCAAGGAGTCAGTTTGACTTTCAAGTCTTATTATTTAATAATTATATTTTGGGAGTTTTCTGGCAGTCCAGTGGTTAGGACTCTATGCTTCCACTGCAGAGGGGCCCAAGTTTGACCCCTGGTCTCCTGGTTACGGCACTAAGATCCTGAAAGACACGTGGTGCAGTCAAAATATAAATATATACTTCAGAAGGATCTAGCTGCCATAGAGAGTGATTCCTCTGACAGATGTGGGCAAGCTCAATTAAAGCCTTCTGGAAAGTGTGCCATCATTCTAGATGTCATTAAGAATATTTGTAAAATATATATATATTTTTAATTCATGGGAAGAGGTGAAAATATCAACCTTAACAGGAGTTTGGAAGAAGTTGAATGACTGAGGGATTCAAGACTCAGTGAAGGAAGAAACCGCAGATGTTGAAATAGTAAGAGGACTAAAATTAGAAATGGAGTCTGAAGATGACTGAATTGTTTGCAGTCTCATGGTAAAACCTTTAATGGATGAGGAGTTGCTTCTTATGGTTGAGCAAAGAAAGTGGTTTCTTGAGATGGAATCTACTCCTGGTGAAGATGTTATGAAGACTGCTGAAATTTTGATAAGAAAGGATTTAGAATATTACATAAAGTTAGTTGACAAAGCAGCAGCAGGGTTTGAGAGGAATGACTCCAATTTTGAAAGAAGTTCTATGGTGGGTAAAATGCTACCAAACAGCATGCATGCTATAGAAAAACCATTCATGAAAGGAAGAGTCAATTGATGCAACAAATTTCATTGTTGTCTTATTTGAAGAAATTGCCACGGCCACCTAGCTCTTCAGCAACCACCACCCTGATCAGTCAGCAGGCAACATCAAGGTAAGACAATATACCAACTACCAACAAAAAGAGTATGACCTTGCTGAAGGGCTCAAAAGATGTTTAGCATCTTTTAGCAATAAAGTATTTTTAAATTAAGGTATGTGCATTTTTAGACATAACGTTATTGCACATTTAATAGACTACAGTACAGTGTAAACATAACTTTTATATGCACTGGGAACCAAAAAATTTCTGTGACTCCCTGTTATTGGGACATGTGCTTTATTGTGGTGGTCTGGAATCAAACCTGAAATATCTCCAAGATACGCCTACACAGACCTCTGTGTATGTAATAATTAAATTCAAATCAGAAGTAATTTCCAAAAGAAGAAAACAGTACCCCCTCAAAATATATCTACATAGTGAAAAAAGATACCCAACTCTTTTATTCCTACATATTCATTCACATGTTCAGTGAAGAGGTGATGACTGAACTGCATTGGGGATATGAATAAGATTTAAAGAAGCAGAAAGGTGGTTTAACAGCATTCTGGGCACTAAACATGACAGAAGTCAAGGCATAAATTTACATGGAAAAAGTTTTATGTAGCAAACAGATTGGTTAAATGGAACAGGGCCTAAATCCTAAATAAAGATTTTGTACTAGAGGCCATAGGTTTCAAATTGTATTCTAAAATGTACCAGAAATTCTAAAGAACTGCCCAGGGGACAATGTGTAGGTAAAGCCCAAATACAAGAGGCTTTAAATATTTTCAGCCAAAACAACTACAGATTTACTGTTTTATTTGTTTGGGTCCCATACAAGATTTTATTTAACTGAAGTTGTTTAGTAATTTTTTTTAAAAAAGGCTTTTGAAAACCACTTCCATAGTCTAGCTCTTGAAGGTTTTTGACTAAAGGAGATTCATGAAGAAAGAGATAGTTTAAGAAATAAACTCTGGCAGTAGTTCATAGGATGGAATGGCTGGAAGATGGGCTGTTTCAGGGTCACTAACAAGGAGTTCACTAACATTGATAATGGAAAGGAAGAACAACTCAGAATATTTTCTAAGAAATGTAATAAACATTTAGTATGTACAGTGATTAGAAGAAGATAAAAAAGAAAAGTGGCTATGAAAAGAGTAATACTACGATGGAAATAAAGAAACATAGAAAGAAGGAGGAGAGGAATATCTTGTGCTTGATTTTGAACCAATTATGTTTGAAAAGATGCAGGATATCCAAATAGAAGTGTCTAGAGGACAATCGTAGATATATAACTGAAGCTCATGAGGAAGCTTGCCTGGAGAAAAAGAATGGAGTTATTCACGCAGAGACAATAGTTGAGGTTTCTCTAAGTGAAAGATCACAGAGAGAGACAAACTAAATAACTAAGGACTGGAACTTGGGGGACTGCACAGAGAGGGAGGAGAAGAATCAAAGAAGGAAACAGTCTAGTTAATAAATCTAGCTACTACAACATAATAGACAGTAAATAGGGAGAGGTTATTTCTTTCTCCATTTGCATGTTATCCAATACTTATTTTGAGTGTCTATCACATGCCATGCCTCGCATATGAACAGTGTTAGAGGTCTACTATATCAAATATTTCAAGAGGAGACTTACAGGGAGGTCATTGTAGAGTATATAGGATGTAACTTTAGAAGAGTGGTGATGAATGAAACTAAATTAGAGGGCATTTAAAAGACACTGTGGGAAGGGAAATAAAAACTTGGAGCATAGAATATTGACAATGAACATAAACAGTGAAATACAAGAGTAGATATAAAGATATTAATAGGGAGGAGACCTTCAAGATGGCGGAAGAGTAAGATGCAGAGATCAATTTCTTCCCCACAAATATATCAGAAATATATCTATATGTGGAGCAACTCCTACAGAACACCTACTGAATGCTGGCAGAAGACATCAGACACCCCAAAAGGCAAGGAACTCCCCACATAACTGGGTAGGGGAAAAGTAAGAAAACAGAGAAAAAAGAATAGGGATAGGGCCTGCACCTCTGGGAGGGAGCTGTGAAGATGGAAAGGTTTCTACACACTAGGAAGCCACTTCGCGGGCGGAGACTACGGGTGGCGAAGGGGGAAAGCTTCGGAGCCACAGAGGAGAGCACAGCAACAGGGGTGCGGAGGGCAAAGCGGAGAGATTCCCACACAGAGGATCAGGGACGACCAGCACTCACCAGCCCGAGAAGCTTGTCTGGTCACCCGCCAGAGCAGGCGGGGGCTGGGAGCTGAGGCTCGGGCTTCGGAGGTCGGATCCCAGGGAGAGGACCTGGGGTTGGCTGCGTGAAACACAGGCTGAAGGGGGCTAGTGCGCCACAGCTAGCCGGGAGAAAGTCCGGGAAAAAGTCTGGACCTGCCTAAGAGTCAAGAGACCATTGTTTTGGGGTACACAAAGAGAGGGGATTCAGAGCACCACCTAAACGAGCTCCAGAGATGGGCACAAACCACAGCTATCAGCACGGACCCCAGACATGGGCGTGAAAAGCTAAGGGTGCTACTGCAGCCACCAAGAAGCCTGTGTGCAAGCAGAGCTCACTATCCACACCTCCGCTCCCGGTAGCCTGTGCAGCCCGCCACTGGCAGGGACCCATGATCCAGGGAAACTTCCCCGGGAGAACACACGGCGCGCCCCTGGCTGGTGCAACATCACGCTGGCCTCTGCCGCTGCAGGCTCGCCCTGCATTCCGTACCCCTCCCTCCCCCCAGCCTGAGTGAGCCAGAGCCCCTGATCAACTGCTACTTTAACCCTATCCTGTTTGGGCAGGAACAGACGCTCTCAGGTGACCTACACGCAGAGGTGGGGCCAATCCAAAGCTGAACCCCAGGAGCTGTGCAAACAAAGAAAAGAAAGGGAAATCTCTCCCAGAAGCCTCAGGAGCGGCAGATTAAATCTCCACAATCAACCTGATGTACTGTACATCTCTGGAATACCTGAATAGACAACAAATCATCCCAAATTGAAAGGGTGGACTTTGGGAGCAATGATTATATATATTTTTCCATTTTCCCTTTTGGTGAGTGTGCATGTGTATCTTTCCGTTTGTGATTTTGTCTATAGAGCTTTGCTTTTACCATTTGTCCTACAGTTCTGTCTGTCTGGTTTTTTTTTTATTCTTTTTTATTAATATAGTTTTTAGCACTTATTATCATTGGTGGATTTGTTTTTTGGTTTGGTTGCTATCTTCTTTATTTCTTACTTTCATTACTTTTTAATTTTTTTCATTTTAAATAATTATTTTTATTTTCATAACTTTATTTTAGTTTTTTACTTTCTTTCTTTCTTTTTTTCTCCCTTTTATTCTGAGCCATGTAGATAACAGGGTTTTGGTACACCAGCCAGGTGTCAGGCTTGTTCCTTTAAGGTGGGAGAGCCAAGTTCAGGATATTGGTCTACCAGAGATCTCCCAGCCCCACATATTACCAAACGGCAAAAATCTCCCAGAGATCTCCATCTCAACGCCAACACACAGCTCCACTCAACAACCAGCAAGCTACAGTGCTGGAGAGCCTCTGCCAAACAACTAGCAAGACAGGAACATAACCCACCCACTAGCAGAAAGGCTGACTAAAATCATCATAAGATCACAGACACGGCAACGGCAAAAATCTCCCAGAGATCTCCATCTCAACGCCAACACACAGCTCCACTCAACAACCAGCAAGCTACAGTGCTGGAGAGCCTCTGCCAAACAACTAGCAAGACAGGAACATAACCCACCCACTAGCAGAAAGGCTGACTAAAATCATCATAAGATCACAGACACGGCAAAACACACCACCAGACGTGGTCCTGCCCACTACAAAGACAAGATCCAGTGTGATCCACCAGAACACAGGCACCACTCACCTCCTCCAGGAAGCCTAAACAACCCACTAAACCAACCGTAGCCACTGGGGGCAGACTCCAAAAACAACAGGAACTACGAACATGCAGTCTGTGAAAAGGAGACCACAAACACAGTAAGTTAAGCAAAATGAGAAGACAGACAAACACACAGAAGATGAAGGAGCAAGGTAAAAACCCACCAGACCAAACAACTGAAGAGAAACTAGGCAGTCTACCTGAAAAAGGATTCAGAGCAATGATAGTAAAGATGATACAAAATCTTGGAAACAGAATGGAGAAAACACAAGAAATGTTTAACAAGGACCTAGAAGAACTAAAGATGAAACAAACAATGATGAACAACACAATAAATGAAATTAAAAATTCTCTAGAAGGAATCAATAGCAGAATAACTGAGGTAGAAAAACAGATAACTAACCAAGAATATAAAATAGTGAAAATAAATAATGCACAGCAGAAAAAAGAATAAAAGAATTAAGGACAGTCTCAGAGACCTCAGGGATAACATTAAATGCACCAATATTCAAATTATAGGGGTCCCAGAAGAAGACAAGAAAAGGAATGGGACTGAGAAAATACCTGAAGAGATTATATTGAAAACTTCCCTAATGTGGGAAAGGAAATAGTCAATCAAGTCCAGGAAGTACAGAGAGTCCCATACAGGATAAATCTAATGAGAAACATGCCAAGACACATATTAATCAAACTATCAAAAATTAAATACAAAGAAAAAATATTAAAAGCAGCAAGGGAAAAACAACAACATACAAGGGAATCCCCATAAGGTTAACAGCTGATCTTTCAGCAGAAACTCAGCAAGCCAGAAGGGAGTGGCAGACACATTTAAAGTGATAAAACGGAAAAACTTACAACAAAGATTACTCTACCCAGTAAGGATCTCATTCAAATTCAACAGAGAAATTAAAACCTTTACAGACAAGCAAAAGCTAAGACATTTCAGCACCACCAAACCAGCTTTACAGCAAATGCTAAAGGAACTTCTCTAGGCAGGAAACACAAGAGAAGGAAAAGACCTAAAATAACAAAACCAAAACAATTGAGAAACTTGTAACAGGAACATACATATCAATAATTACCTTAAATGTAAATGAATTAAATGCTCCAACCAAAAGACATAGACTGGCTGAATGGATACAAAAACAAGACCCATATATATGATGTCTACAAGAGACCCATTTCAGACCTAGAGACACATACAGACTGAAAGTGAGGGGATGGAAAAAGATATACCATGCAAATGGAAATAAAAAGAAAGCTGGAGTAGCAATTCTCATATCAGACAAAATAGACTTTAAAACAAAGACGATTACAAGAGAGAAAGAAGGACAGTGCATAATGATCAAGAGATCAATCCAAGAAAAAGATATAACAATTGTAAATATTTATGCACCAAACATAGAAACACCTCAATACATAAGGCAAATGCTAACAGCCATAAAAAGGGAAATTGACAGTAACACAATCATAGTAAGGGACTTTAACACCCCACTCTCACCAATGTACAGATCATCCAAAATGAAAATAATTAAGGAAACACAAGCTTTAAATGATACATTAAACAAGGTGGACTTAATTGATATTTATAGGACATTCCATCCAAAAACAAGTGAATACACTTTCTTCTCAAGTGCTCATGAAAGACTCTCCAGGATACATCATACCTTGGGTCACAAATCAAGCCTTGGTAAATTTAAGAAAATTGAAATCATATCAAGTATCTTTTCTGATCACAACGCTATGAGACTACATATAAATTACAGGAAAAAACATGTAAAAAATAGAAAGACATGGAGGCTAAACAATACACTACTTAATAACTCAGAGGTCACTGAAGAAATCAAAGAGGAAATCAAAAAATACCTAGAAAAAAATGACAATGAAAAGGCAATGACCCAAAATGTATGTGATGATGGAGCTCCCCTGGTGGCGCAGTGGTTGATAGTCTGCCTGCCGATGCAGGGGACACAGGTTCGTGCCCCGGTCCGGGAAGATCCCACATGCTGCGGAGCGGCTGGGCCCGTGAGCCGTGGCTGCTGAGCCTGCGCGTCCGGAGCCTGTGCTCCACAATGGGAGAGGCCACAACAGTGAGAGGCCCGCGTGACGCCAAAAAAAAAAAAAAAAAAAAAAAAAAAAAAACAAGTATGTGATGCAGCAAAAGCAGTTCTAAGAGGGAAGTTTATAGCAATACAATCATACCTCAAGAAACAAGAAATATCTCAAATAAACAACCTAAACTTACACCTAAAGTAATTAGGGAAAGAGGAACAAAAAAACCCCCAAGTTAGCAGAAGGAAAGAAATCATAAAGACCAGATCATAAATAAATGAAGAAGAAATGAAGGAAAAGATAAAAAAGACAAATAAAACTAAAAGCTGGTTCCCTGAAAAGATAAACAAAATTGATAAACCATTAGCCAGACTCATCAAGAAAAAATGGGAGAAGACTCAAATCAACAGAATTAGAAATGAAAAAGGAGAAGTAAAAACTGACAATGCAGAAATACAAAGGATCATGAGAGAGTACTACAAGCAACTGTATGCCAAAAAAATGGACAAACTGGAAGAAATGTACAAATTCTTAGAAAAGCACAACCTCCCAAGACTGAACCAGGAGAAAATGGAAAATATAAACAGACCAATCACAAGCACTGAAATTGAAAGTGTGATTTAAAATTTTCCAACAAACAAAAGCCTAGCACCAGATGGCTTCACAGGCGAATTTTGTCAAACATTTAGAGAATAGCTAACACCCATCCTTCTCAAACTCTTCCAAAATATAGCAGAGGGAGGAACACTCCTGAACTCATTCTACTAGGCCACCATCACTCTGATACCAAAAGCAGACAAAGATGTCACAAAAAAAGAAAACTACAGGCCAATATCACTGAGGAAAATGGATGCAAAAATCCTCAACAAAATACTAGCAAAAAGAATGCAACAGCACATTAAAAGGATCATACACAATGATCAAGTGGTGTTTATCCCAGGAATTTCAAGGATTCTTCAACATACACAAATCAGTCAATGTGATACACCATATTAACTAAATGAAGGAGAAAAACCATATGATCATCTCAATAGATACAGAAAAAACTTTTGATAAAATTCAACACCCATTTATGATAAAAACCCTGCAGAAAGTAGGCATAGAGGGAACTTACCTCAACATAATAAAGGCCGAATATGACAAACCCAAGGCAACATCGTTCTTAATGGTGAAAAACTGAAAGCATTTCCACTAAGATCAGGAACAAGACAAGGTTGCCCATTCTCTCCACTATTATTCAACATTGTTTTGAAAGTTTTAGACAACAATCAGAGAAGAAAAAGAATAAAAAGAATCAAATTGGAAAAGAAGTAAAGCTGTCACTGTTTGCAGATGACATGATACTATACATAGAGAATCCTTACATGCTAGCAGAAAACTACTAGATCTAATCAATGAATTTGTTAAAGTAGCAGGACACAAAATTAAGGCACAGAAACCTCTTGCATTCCTATACACTAATGATGAAAAATCTGTAAGAGAAATTAAGGAAACACTCCCATTTACCACGGCAACAAAGAGAATAAAATACCTAGGAATAAACCTACCTAAGGAGAAAAAGACCTGTATGCAAAAAACTATAAGACACTGATGAAAGAAATTAAAGATGATAAACACAGATGGAGAGATATACAATGTTCTTGGATTGGAAGAATCAACATTGTGAAAACGACTATACTACCCAAAGCAATCTACAGATTCAATGCAATCCCTGTCAAACTACCAATGGCATTTTTCACAGAACTAGAACAAAAAATTTTACAATTTGTATGGAAACACAAAAGACCCCGAATAGCCAAAGCAATCTTGAGAAACAAAAACAGAGCAGGAGGAATCAGGCTCCCTGACTTCAGACTATACTACAAAGCTACAGTAATCAAGACAGTATGGTACTGGCACAGAAAACAGAAATAGAGATCAATGGAACAGGATAGAAAGCCCAGAGATAAACCCATGCACATATGATCAACTTATTTTTGATAAAGGAGCCAAGAATATACAATGGAGAAAAGACAGCCACTTCAATAAGTGGTGCAGAGAAAACTGGACAGCTACATGTAAAAGAATGAAATTAGAACACTACCTAACACCATACACAAAAATAAACTCAAAATAGATTAAGACCTAAATGTAAGGCCAGACACTATAAAACTCTTAAAGGAAAAACACAGGCAGAACACTCCATGACATAAATCACAGCAAGATCCTTTTTGACTCACCTCCTAGAGAAATGCAAATAGAAACAAATAAACAAACAAATGGGACCTAATGAAAATTAAAAGCTTTTGCATAGCAAAGGAAACCATAAACAAGACGAAAAGACAACCCTCAGAATGGGAGAAAATATTTGCAAATGAAGCAACTCACAAAGGATTAATCTCTAAAATTCACAAGCAGCTCATGTAGCCCAATATCAAAAAAACAAACAACCCAATCCAAAAATGGGCAGAAGATCTAAATAGACATTTCTCCAAAGAAGATATACAGATTGTCAACAAACACATGAAAGGATGCTCAACATCACTATTCGTTAGAGAAATGCAAATCAAAACTACAGTGAGGTATCACCTCACACCAGTCAGAATGGCCATCATCAAAAAATCTACTAACAGTAAATGCTGGGGAGGGTTTGGAGAAAAGGGAACCCTCTTGCACTGTTGGTGGGAATGTAAATTGATACAGCCACTATGGAGAACAGTATGGAGTTTCTTTAAAAAACTAATAATAGAACTACCACATGACCCAGCAATCCCACTACTGGGCATATACCCTGAGAAAACCATAATTCAAAAAGAGACATGTACCAAAATGTTCATTGCACCTCTATTTACAACAGCCAGGAGATGGAAGCAACCTAAGTGTCCATCGACAGATGAATGGATAAAGAAGTTGTGGCACATATATAATGGAATATTACTCAGCCATAAAAAGAAACGAAATTGCATTATTTGTAGTGAGGTGGATGGACCTAGAGTCTGTCCTACAGAGTGAAGTAAGTCAGAAAGAGAAAAACAAATTCTATATGCTAACACTCATATATGGAATCTAAGAAAAAAAAATGGTCATGAGGAACCTAGGGGCAGGATGGGAATAAAGACACAGACCTACTAGAGAATGGAGTTTAGGACATGGGGAGGGGAAAGGGTAAGATGGGACAAAGTGAGAGAGTGGCATGGACATATATACACTATCAAATGTAAAATCAATAGCTAGTGGGAATCAGCTGCATAGCACAGGGAGATCCACTCGGTGCTGTGTGACCACCTAGAGGGGTGGGATAGGGAGGGTGGGAGGGAGATAGATGCAAGAGGGAAGAGGTATGGGGATATATGTATATGTATAGCTGATTCACTTTGTTATAAAGCAGAAACTAACGCACCACTGTAAAGCAATTATACTGCAATAAAGATGTTAAATAAAAGATATTAATAGGATACAAAATTAAAAGCCTTTGTCCCACTAGTAGACGGGCAATTCAAAGCCACTTACTTTGAAGAATAGATTCTTGTTGATATTTTAAAATCTAAAATATTTTAGAATTGATGGGTTCATATGAAATACTGTTAATCCTTTAGCTTTATTTACATAGGACATTTCAAAATTTTAAATAAAACTTAACTTTTGGCTCTAGATCAATCATTCTAATATCAAGTCAATTAATAGGATAGATGTCCAAATTTATAAAGCCTTTTTGGAATGCTGGTCTGGACTGAATGTTTGTGTCCCTCCACAATTCATATGCTGAAACCCTAATCCACAGTGTGATGGTATTTGGAGACGGGGCCTTTGAGAGGCAGTTGGGTCATAAGGGTGGAGCCCTCACGATGGGTTTAGTGTCCTTATGAGGAGCGTATTCTCTCTCTCTCTCCCTCTCGCCCTCCTGTGTGAAAACACAGCAAGATGTCTATCTGCAAACCAGGAACAGGGCCTTCACTAGAAATAGAATTGGCCAGCACCTTGGGCACCTTGATCTTGAACTTCTCAGACTCCAAAACCGTGAGAAATAAATTTCTATTGTTTAACCACACAGTTTATTGTACTTTTGTTATAGTAGCCCACATTGACTAAGACAGAAGCTAATGTGTTTTGATCTACCAAGTGACAAGTGTTGTAGCAAATGCCATCTTACTATAAAAACAGCATGCATGACTTTGAGATCATATAATTTATATTTACATATATACATATATAAACATAGTATCTTAACAGAGAGTCTTATATACACAAACCGTACCATGCATGGGAGAATGTACCAGTTGCTGTGGCTTCCAGAAAAAACCCCACAAAATACCATCAGGAAATGGGTATAGAATTCCACAGTCAATTAATTGAAAATTGCAACTTTAGCCATAAAGATCTATAAATGCAATAGGTAAGGTTATTATCCAAACATTACTGTAACTAAGTTTTATTTTCAGTTATAAAGTATAGTCTATCCCCTACTTTTACCAAAATGCTAAAGCAACTGATAAATATTTGCATTCATGGTTATAACTCATTAAATGAAAAGAAAATATTCAAAAGTAGTTGTAGTAGATTTCCTTCTATTGGAATTCCTTTGAGGAGTATTAAGTGAAGCAAAACTTTTCTTAATACACATCTTGCTGCATTTTAGCACTTAGTCTGCTTTAAGCTACAGAGCATTAAAAAAATAAGTTTACTGCACTTAATCTTAAAATATATTTACAATTACATATGTTACTGCTTATATGATACAGGTCAAAGATTTACAATGCTTTACCAGCTCTGATTCACAACTGGATTATGCAGAAACTATCTTCTATTTGTTTACCAAAATGCCACATTTTAATCAAAGGTCATGGAAGAAGAAAACTTCTCATTCCAAATCAAACACCTATGAAAAGTCTGCCTGAATCATGACTACTATATAATGGGAAATTCAAGAGCAGATGATTCTTATAATTACATATTTTCCAGCCCTATGCCAACTCACGCTCTCTGAAATGTCAACCAATGCTACAGGGCAAAAATGAGGTAGAAGAGGAAAAATGAGTAATTTAAAATAAAAATCATTTTGGTGCATTAGAGCCAACTCAGAAATAACTACCGCTTCTATGAATAAAGCTGCAAAACCTCATATTAAAAAAAATGGCTTTCTTCATAATGAGCCAAAATTTATACATCATGTAGTCAATTTTGTTTATGAATACTGAGTCCTTTTTTATCTGAAGGTGACAGAAAATTACTGGAAAATAAATATCCCATATGTGAGCATATCTTTAGAAATTAAGAATGCATCTAGAAAATCGTTCATTAAAATGGACTGCATGGCTTTAAAATGTCATTTAGAGAGTTTAGGTTTTTATGGAACACATTGTCTCACAGATTTTATTCTTCAGCTCTACAAATGCAATAATAGGAGAGACAAAAGATTAGTACACAAGGAAGTATTATTATCAATGTCAAAACCACATTTAGGTTCAACGCTCCTCTCCTGTTTGTAACACTCGATTTGATTAAATGGCACTTCAGATTATGACCACAGAACTGCACAGTCTATTAAATTCAGCTTATAGGTGATGAGAAAAAATGATAGAGTCCCGATAATGCGTAAACTTTTAACCAAAATTTCCATGTATGTTTTACCATACCATTGACTTCTCTTACTAAAAACAAAACAGGTATTACATATTTTAAGAAATAAAATCTTAAATACTTAAGGATGATACCTTAACGTTACTATAGAGTATCTAGGAATTATTGCCAACACAGTCCCTACGGAATGGACTATTACAATGCACTTCAACCTAAGTAGACTGAGAACTGCATTTACTGGAGTCTACCTAAATTATCCACCTGTTAAAATGTGTGTTCCTAGCATTGATTAAGCAGTAGGGCTGCACTCTTATGACATATAAACACAAAATCACATAGATTTGACTTGACCAAAATATATCTTCAAACGGCAGTGTTCTGTTTATCTGTGTACCACCAAGTACATACTTATCAAAATGTGTATCCAAAACCCTATCAGATGAAGTCTTTGAACTGCTGACAATTTTGCTCTCTAATAGGTACATTGTACAAATTTGAATGACTTTCACCAGTCCTGCAAATGTAGGTATAACATACTTTCTGTATGAATTATAGGAACCAACTGGAAGGAAGGACGATCACTTTCACCTAACACCATTTTGAGTAGGTAGTATATATATATATATATGTAACACATGATTTTTAGTGATGAATGAACAAACTTATCAAGTAATCAATAAAATATGATATTATCTTTAAGGTAAATAAAATACCTCACGACTGGCCTGACATATTAGTAGCGAATTTTCCTTTCATAACTGAATTTGGGCTTTATATTCTACTGTTCATTTTTAAAGGTTTGGATTCAGAATGTCAAGAACATTATCTAAGCAAAAAGTTGAAAAGTCTCAGCATATATTCTAAGTCCTCTTACTAAGTCCTCTTAGATCATCGTCATTATGTTAACACTCAGGGCTGAAATAGTAAGGTATTCCCTCTTAAAACTGGAACTTACCTCTGTGAATACTGTGTGTAAGATCAGGATAATGCTATGTGTCTTTGTAAAACATGTCATGTCATAGATCAAGTTATAAACTGTTCTTTAAATATAAATACCAACCTTATTTTTAAAATAATTAAAACATTTGATTAGTACTAATCAAACTGAATTATTTAAGAAAGCTATAGTAAATGAACTATGATTTAAAGCAAAACTTTTAAGTGGCTAATTTTTAACATTTTAATTGTGACTATTGCCATTTTTTTTAACTTGCTAAAAATTGTTAAGCCCCTAGGTGCATTTGGATTTGAATTTTTCTTTGAATATGTCTGCTACAATTTATTCAATACTACAATAAAGCTAGACTGAATTTAGAATTTTCTGAAAGAAGAGCCTACACCATTTATTTAATGACAGGTCAATTAAAAATGATTAACATTTTTATTTGCAACTTAATTGAACACATTCTGCATCTTAAAAAATATATTTTATAGATTAAATGAATGAAAGAATGGGGTTTTCATGCTTTCATACACAAATGTTTTGTTTATATTCATTAGAGATCAAACAAAAACTATTAGGTTAACCACTATCTCAGAAAGCTTCTTGCTCATTTTCAGTAAATTTAAATCTATACATAGATATAAATCTAAATAAGATTTTTTTCTTCACCTTAACAGTGTTCTCTGTTCATTCTGTTCTTGTGGTCATATAATGTAAATATTTTCCAACCCTGTTGCCATACCTTCATGAAATAATAGCAGGATTCTTCCCTTGCAAGCCTTCTCATCAGCTACCACTAATTAATTTAACCATGACAAATAACAGTGGGATTTGTTTATATTAATAATGTTTATTTCCAAATAGTTGATAGTTTCCTCATCTGTCTTCAATACCCATGACCCACAGGGCCTATTCACAAGCCCTTCCATAGCTTTGGACATGTTTCTCCACTGGCCTCTGGCTGAATTTTTTCTATGGCTTGAAATATCAAGACTAAAAACCAAGGAGGATCATATTTAGCATCACACATTTTAAACGAATCTTTCTCAAAGTGTAGTTCATGGACCATAGGCATCAGAATCACCCAGATTAGTGTCAGAATACAGATGCCTTGGATTCATGACAAAATAATAAGTCATATTCTCTGAAAGTGGAATGAAGAAAACAAATTTAACAAAACCCATTGTTTAGACCTCTAAACTACAACTTAATATGTAGCTGTTCTCAAATATATTTAAACACTGAATCGCTTTTCCCAAAATCTCAAGAACTATTGATCAAAGAATAAATCTTAAGAAATTACGGATGAGACTATCATTGCCTCTAGAATATATCTGAATCTCTTACGTCCCTTTGCCTGCCTATGGTAGAGCCACAATCAGTACTTGAGCTGAACTGAGCCAAACCAAGGAAGGAAGAGCCGATTTATGAGTCCACTAGAGCCTACTCCCATGACTTTTAAGCATTTTAACCATTCTTTTTTCATTTTACTTTCTCAGTAATTGTCTATGGAAAAATGAATACCTTGAATTCATATTTCTACTTATAATGTGAAAATGTTATTTAGATGATATATCACATAAATATTTGCAAACAAGTTTAACAACTGCTGCCTGAGAGGACAGAGATTTATAGGAGGCTGGCATCATTAAGAAAGTAAAGAGACGTACTTTTCAGTGTATATCCTTCAGCACATTATGAATTCTGTCATAGGCATGTCACGTTATTTCAATATGGAGCCAAATGTATAAAACTTATTTCATGATCACGGAAGATACAATTCTTTGAAATGTAAGTATATTTTCATCTCGATTTTATTTTAGTCTATCATTTTCCACAATAAATCTTAAACCTAAAAAATTCAACCTTTCTGTATACTAGCCATATACACTTCATAAATTCTGTAGATCTTATAAAGTTTTAGTTTCTTTCTTTACAAAAGGGGAATAAAATGGAGCAGAAAAGTTAAGCAACTTCTACAAAGTCACAAAAGGAGTAAGAACCAAATCATTCAACCACTTTTAATCCTTGGAACATCCCTGAGAGGAAAGAAAGGAAAATAAAATTATTTAAATTTTACAGGAAATTGAGTTAATAGCTGAGTTGTGACTTGCTCTATGTTTTTAACAACTCTTTTCAATCTTTCACACTGCCTTCTTAATCTTCTTTTGCTGTCTCTAGCACCTTCCAAAAACATCAAATTTGCCAAAAAAGATAATGTTAATTAAATGAGAATATTATGCTTTTATCTCAATATTACATTTCCCTAACAGGTGAATTGGGTCTAAGAGATGGAATAAATTAAGGTCTATATGATAAATTCAGGAAACTTGTTCCTGGATTATTAATCCATACCATATCAAAGTAGATATAATTTTGGTTTTATGTCTATACTTTTCAATTTATAATAAATGCATACACATTTAAGGAAAACAAAAATGTCACAATTCTGAAAACCAAGTTGTCTTCCAGTCTCCATACTGTCACACTCCCAGTTGTCTAGGCTGCCACACACTGCTACTTTCTAAACCTGTTATAAACATTTTTTAAAATCTAGAGTTAAATGTTATTTTCCAAAACCCAAATAACCCTAAGTCCCATCTTTTGGTGAAGGCTGCCTCTCTGTGGCAGAAAGCAATGTGTCATGTTTTCGGAGGGACAATTTACTTTCTCACTTTTTTTTAACTGGTAGAAAAGATCCATATGATGTTTTAAAATACATAGATTTAAACATAGTGTTTTCATCACTCTTTCAGGATATTTTTGGCCCCATGTTTGGAAAGGGCTTTGGACCCCCAGGAATCACCTCGCTCACCTGAAAAAGAGTATGTAACAAGAGGTGAAAACAGTATTTATGCAAGTAACAAAAATCAAGTAAAATAGAATTGCTCAAATAGAATGGTCACGTTTCCTGTCTTTTTTGAAAGCTGAAGTCATTTTTCACTCTCCTCTGAGTGACTCTGCTGGTCAGAAGGACACTTATTAATAGATATTGTACCTGCCAGAAAGCAGCTGTTGTCTTAATTTCCTGAAGAAATTACTTTAAAGTAAATACTAAGTGTGCCACAAGATAATGCCTCCTATTCACTTAAAGAGAGATGATAGAAGAACATATCCTATTCAAATACTGAAAGCAAACATCAAATGGATATGTTTTAAAAAATATACTGAGTTAATCTTTCTTTCTCTACTAGTGACCTTTGTTAGTTGAAATGAAGTAGGCTCAGAAGACCTTATTATAAAACATATTTAGGAAGGCAGACATATTTAGGAAGGACATATGTTCTAATAATAACGTTTTTTAAGATTTGATACTTTTGACCACATGATAACTGAAAGATTAACATTTGCACATTTTAACTAAAAGGAACAAAATCTCTATCATAAGCATGTGACTTGTTATATCTCAAAAGTAAATGATTTATTTAATTAAGCAATATAGTCACAAAAATGACATTTACCTTCTCTAAAACAGAACATGCTAACTAATCAGTGAAAACGGTAAAAACTAATTAGGAGAAGATACACAGAGGATCACAGTAAACATTTCAGTAACCAATATCAAGCTGCTTTGTTGTTTTTGTTTGAAGCATAAGTATATCAAAAAACATCACTCAGAAAACTGTGCAGATTCTTTTTTAAAAAATGATTTTAATACAGGTCAAAACCTTTGACATAAAGTAAATGAATGAAAACACCAAAGAAAGTTACCTGCAAAAATTTCTGATCAAGAAAATTATTACAAATACTGATTGCTAATGCTAATTATTGCAATATTGCCTTCCCCTCTTTTTTTTTGTTTAACAATGTCTGGGGGCCGGGGAAGAAACATGTTTTGGCTCTGCTTCAACAAATACTGAAATCTATTTATATGCAAATAAGCTATCCATTATTAGTATGAGAAGAGACTTGTGCATAAAGGGAGAAATAAATTATCACTAGAAGCCATTAATGAAATCTATTTCAAAACATAACATTTTACAAGAGCTCTCACCCATGTAATATTTGTTTAAGGCTTGAGGGGAAATGGTGAGTTCTACACTTAGATGAAACCCAATACTACATTATTTCTCATGCCAATTTGTTTTGTAAAATGCATTTATCCTCTCCTTAGAAATGACTTGATAATTGTAACTCCAATGAGTTTCTTTAGAGAACCTTATCATTGAAGTCAGGGTCCTATGTGTTTGTCACACAGCTGTCAGACTTTTTAGGGTAGTCTATTTTTGTTGTTACAGTAACTGTTATTCCCTGAGATTTAAAAACATTAACATTCATTTTTATACTCTAATAGTAGCAACGTAAAAATAAATGAGCTTTAAGAAGAAGGAATATGAGTCTTTCTGGAATCAGTTGAACTTCTATGGAGAAGACTCAAATAAAAAATAATAGAGACTATAAAATAATTTCATATGCTTTGACGATTTTCTCTTTGGGTTTCTTGTTTTGTTCTTCTTGAGCTCATAAATTCCTTGTTTAGTCCATACTTGCATCTCTGTCAGTTTTAAACATTGCAGATACATTCTTCCCTCTGTCATCTACTTAACTTTGCCAAGGGTGCCCAATGTTGAACTGAAATACTTAGGTTTTGATATATTCATGCTTATACCATTCTTTGCCTTAGGTTCTACTTTTGAAGTTTTTAATGTCTTTCTCCATTTTTTAGGTTGCAATGGTATTCCCAGTATTTTCTTCTACTAACTTTGTAGTTTTACCTTTATTTGTCTTTAATTCATCTGGATTTCATCATTGTATGTGATATTTTGTAAAGATCTAATCTTATTTTTCATTAGTTATTGTGTCCGTTTCCCCAGTGGGCCCTACTAAGTTTTTCCTTTATCCATTGATTTGTGGTGCCAACTTTATAAGAAATTGTCTTCATATATGCATAGATCTATCTCTGAGCTTTTTTCTTTGCTTCCTTATTCATTTATCTTATTTTTTGCCAAAACCACATTTGTATTAATATAGTTCTGCAATGCATCTTAATACATGATATGGAAATTTCTCCCCTTTCTTTACTCTTCTTTTTAAAAATTATTCATGTACCTTTATTGTTTACATACATTTTAGTGTGTTTATCAATTTCTTCAAAAAGTCCAACTGGACTTTACATTTATAAATTAAAGTGGGGTTACATTTATAAATTAAAACAGGGGAAATTAATATATTCATTATATAAAGTCATCCCATTCAAGAGCCTAGAATTAGCTCTTCATTTATTCAGACCATTATCTCTGTCCATTATTAGAATTTTCAAATTCTATTTATGGAAAATTTGGCCTTAGTTAATTCCTAGGAAATTTATTCCTTTTAGGAGTTATATTTAGCCTTTCATACATGATCACTGCTGGTATAGAGAAATGTTATTCATTGTTAGGTCATTCTTATATCTAGCAAGCGTGCTTAATTTTATAAGTTCTAGCAGTTTCTGGATTTTTCGAAATTGTTTTGCAATGATGCTATAATCTGAAACTAAAGATAGTTTTATCTCTTTTCTTTCAATCCTTCCATTTCTTCTGTGTTCTTAGGTATTCTCTCCTTAAGTAATAGTGTGAACTACCTACTTTGTTAAGAAGGTATGGTAATAGTGGATATCCCTGTCTTCCTGCCTTTATGAATAATATTTAGTGTAAGTTTCAGATTTATAACCTTTATCAAGTTAAGGAACTTAGTTGTATTGACAGTTTTCTGAGTTTTTGTTTTTTTTAAACACAAATAGGTAAATTTAATTAAGATCTTGTTTCTGCAGCTCTTTATTAAAGTACTTTTTAAACAGTATGGTAAAGAAAACTGAAAACACCTTGGAATGCACTGCTACCAAAACTCCTCTTATTTCTGTTCCTGTTGATTTATCTTTGCTCTTAGATACTAAGAACTTTAACATGCAATGTTCTTCTGCCCATCATCCTCTACAATCCTTCATGCTGGCATTTCATAGAAAAGAGCATATGAAAGTAGGATGAGGTAGTAGAGTAGAAAGGAAGCTGGCTGGTCTACTTGTTTATTCTAAAGCAAAGCTCACTACTCAACATATCCCCTGCCTCTGCCAAACAAGACAGAGTGGTGAATCAGAACTGTAAAAAGAGAGAAAAAGAGAATAATACCTCTTGTACTGGTGTACCAAAGAGCACTGAAATAGACAGATAATCTGTTTTTAAGTATATGAACAGACACCAAAGATCACTTGGCATATGTGAAGAGCTAGCAGCATGAAAGACAAAGACCAAAATAAATAAAAATCTGATCCTAAAGGAAAACTAGATTGTTTAGGAAAAATAGAACTTTAAAAAGTTAAATAAATAATATGCTAAAATACATTTACAATAATACTGCATCTATAAAACAAAGAACAATCAGAGAGTAAGAATGTATTCTAAGAGCACAGAACTGTTGGTACAGAAAATTCAATGAGACAAAAATAGCTAAAGAAAAAAATCCTTGCTTAATATAGAGCAAAAGGACAAAAAAAGAGAAAGAGAATATGATAGAAAGGTAAAGAGATATTTTTTGAAAAACCATCCTGTAGGTCCAAAATCCAGAGTTTCCAGAAGGAGAAAATTTTTAAAATGCTGAGAGGAAATTATGGAATAAATTCTTTTTAACTTTATTTTTTTTAATTGGAGTACAGTTGATTTACAATGTTGTGTTAGTTTCAGGTGTACAGCAAAGTGAATAAGTTATACATATATCCACTTTTTTCTTTTTTTGGTTATTTTCCCATATAGGCCATTAGAGAGTGCTGAGTAGAGTTCCCTGTGCTATACAAAAGGTTATTATTAGTTATCTATTTTATATATAGTAGTGTATATATGTCAATCCCAATCTCCCAATTTATCCCTCCCCCGCTTATCCCCTGGTAACCATAAGTTTGTTTTCTCCATCCATGACTCTACTTCTGTTTTGTAAATAAGTTCATTTGTACCCCCTTTTTTTTAGATTCCACATATAAGCGATATCATATATTTGTCTATCTGCATCTGACTTACTTCGCTCAGTGTGACAGTCTCTAGATCCATCCATGTTGCTGCAAATGACATTATTTTGTTCTTTTTCATGGCTGAGTAATATTCCACTGTATACATGTAACACATCTTCTTTATCCATTCCTTTGTTGATGGACATTGAGGTTGCTTCCATGTCCTGGCTATTGTAAATAGTGCTGCAATGAACATTGGGGTGTATGTATATTTTCAAATTACAGTTTTCTTTGGATATATGCCCAAGAGTAGGATTGCTGGATCATATGGTAGCTCTATGTTTATTTTTTTAAGGAACCTCCATACTGTTCTCCATAGTGGCCGTACCAATTTACATTCCCACCAACAGTGTAGGAGGGGGTTCCCTTTTTTCCACACCCTCTCAAGCATTTATTGTTTGTAGATTTTTTGATGTATGGAATAAATTTCTGGAAAAGGACAGAATTCTTCAAATGTAAAAGGACTCTAAAAAACATAAAGGGCCTGAGGAAAAATTGATAAAGATACTCAACCATAGATACATCATTGTGAAATTGTAGAATATTGAGGATAAAAAGAAAATTCTAAATGTTTCCACAGCAAGAAAGACAAGTCACCTACAAAGGAAAAAACATTCAAAATGCCACCTGACTATATTTGCATCAGTAAAACTGGATATTAGAAGATGATGGAGCAAAAAAAGACAATGTAAGAGAAAAGTAAAGACACTCTGAAATATAAAGTCCTGCCACCACTTCCATAAGATAATAGCCCAGGGCTAATATACATAAGTCTTAGAGGAAAACCAATGCAAAAAAAAAAAAAAAAAGAGGTGATCAACAGAGCTCCCAGAAAGAGGTCTCCAAGTTAAAAAAAAAAAGTGTGATGGATACTTTGGATAAAATAATAGCCAACTCAAGAAAAAAGAAAGATAATTTGTATGATTTCACTTACATAAGGTACCTAGAGTAGACAAATTAATAGAGACAGAAAGTAGAACTGTGGTTGCCAGGGGCTAGGGGAGATAGTATTTAATGGGTAGAGTTTCAAGTTTTGCAAGATGAAAGGAATTCTATGGATGGATGGTGGTGATGATAGCACAATAATGTAAATGTACTTAATACCACTGAACTGTACACTTAAAATGCTTAAATTGGTAAATTTTTGGTTATAAGTATTTTACCACAACTTTTTTAAAAACATAACTTAAAGTTCCAGATAACTATAAAGACAGTTATGGTCTAAATATGAAACTAATCAAAATGTGGCAAAATTTAAGCAATTAATGGAATGTAGAAGAGAAAATCTTATGTGATTTCTATAACAAGAATATTCTACTTTCAGTAGCCTAAAGATCATGGCATTGGAGCCACAGAAAGAAGCCATGTTTACATTCTACTTGCTTCAACACTGAGTAATTTAAAAAAGTTTGCCCCGGTAATATGAAAGAATGAGGAGGCAAGATTCTATTGCTTTTCTCTAGGCTCTTCTATACAATTTGGTTTGTTATCATGTACATGTATTACACACACACACACACACACACACACATATACACACACCTCTGTGGCTTCTGTTTCTAAAATTATATGTTCTGCCGAGATAGAAACAGAATTTTGAAAAGAAAGGAATTGTGCTTCAGGTTGAAATATCTGAGTCTTTAAATGTATGTGAAATTGACAAAGTCATCAGAAGAAATAGGTAAAAATTATCTACACTTGGTTTCTACAGTAAAATATCATTAAAAAGGTAAAATTGTGTAAATAAATCTATTAGGCAGGTACTGTGTAGTATATATATATTTATATATTAATGATATATCCATCTCATGATTCCAAATTAGTTTTACATTTATCTTTATAAATATTCATGTTCTTTAACAAATCATTGTGAAATTTAAATAAACTGTCTTTTATATGAGTGTGACTGTCTATAACGAATTTTCCAGCATGGGTTTTGTTGTGTTTTGGTGAAAAGGTGATATGTTTCTAAATGAATAGTCTAAAGTTGGGCAAAGATGAAAATGTCTACTTTGTCTTTTATCAGACATTCCAAAAACTGAAACTTGCTGTTCTAAAGCATTGAAGCAATATTCCCTCAGGTTTTTTTTTTCTGCAGAATTCAAATTTTCACAGAATGTTAGTTGATGTGACACATATAAAGTGTTCTCCAGTCAAATAAATTTGAGGAAAGTTGGATTAAACAAGGTTCAAACAGGTTTCTTTACTGCAGGCCATGGCAGGGTCTGTGATATTCTAATCCACACATAACAAAGGATCAATATGTGCATTTCCCATCACGTTTCATCACAGACTCCCTATTGTCCCACAGTCTTCTCATCGAGTTAATGTTTATGGAACATATTTTGGAAAATTTTAATTTCCAGGATAGCCAACTTAGTTCCCCAATTTCTAGTGTCGTTTTCAATGTACTAATTCTGAAATCATAATTTAAATCTTAGCTATGGTGCTGGTTAAAAAGCATAAATGACAGCAGAGGCAAAACTACAATAAATACATTTTCCACTGACTTTAAAAAATTCAAAGTAAATTATAGTCAAATAGTTCACTTTAAAAAGCCATTTACATCATCTTTGGTTTGGGATGTTATGGAACTGTCCTCCTCATTTTGCATAATCAGTCATCTTTAGCAATGCATGTCATTATCTAATAGACAATAGCTTTGCCAGCTTCAGCATGTAGTATCTTGAGATAACCATAAAGCATGAACCAAAGAATTACATCAACAGTGAATGGTATTCTCTATAATTGGCCACAGCTGCAAGAAACTTATTCATTTATATTCTGTTCAACCTCTCTATCCTCTAATTAAAAAAAAAAAAATCTTAGAAGCATAGTGGTTATAGTCTGTCTGAAACTTGTACAACAGAATTATTACACAGCACAGTAAAAGCAAACATGGGTAATCAGAGAAATGAGATACTTTAAGGCCAAGAAGTTTATTTATTTATATAAAAATATTGGTTTAAAAAGAGCCTTCCATTCCATTGATGACATTTTTACTTTTATTAGTATTTTTAAAAGTTCATAGGAGGCAAAATAAGTCACCTAACTAGGTGGAAATTGTTTGGTTTTAGGTTAAAGAAATTTATATGTAGAAGTATTTTCCAAGTTGTTATTATCCTGACAAAGTATTTACTTCCTCTCCTATATGGCCAGTAATTTGTTCATGATACAGAGCAAATTTCTGGATCTAATATTGGTGAAAGGCTTAACTCACCCAGGAAACAGAGTCACTTTAAAATCTGAGCACACCTGTTAAAATAGCTGCCCAGAGCTGAGAAAAAAAGTTGATGAAGTAAAAGCTCAGTTGAAATCATGCAAACTGTTTGATCAAACTGAACAAACCACTCAGCAGACCCTCTGGAAAGGCTCAGCAGTGTTAGACTTCAGAAAATATCATTCAAAATACAAACAAGCAAAGAAAAAATACTTCACCCCTAGAAATATCTTCTGGAGAACTTTTTATCAAGAAATCTGTATGTGTTTGTGTTTGTGTGTGTGCATGCGTGCATCCCTGTGTGTGTGTGTGTGTGTGTGTGTGTGTGCGTGTGAGACAGTGAAAGAGATACAGAGACAGAGAAAGAATTTGGGGAATAATGAAAAAAAGAGAAAATACTGCATAACTTTAGATCCTAAAATCCTCATCTCATTTCTGGGACTTGTGACATTAGCTAATTTCTGGAAAGCAAGCACCTGTTACCAAGACTCAGAGGAAACTATGATGGACACTGGTAGACTATGGGGAAGAATATATGACTTTTGCTATCTTTCAGAATTGGAGAATAGAATATAACTTGTGTCACCATAGTTCCTTTTATTTTGACGAAGCTACCTGAATGGGTGATCTAGTTGGAACTTGAGAATTAGATTAATTTTGTCGGTCATTATTGAAATAGAAATGTGAATTATTTAAATTATAAATCAATTATTGATTGAATTCATTACTGAATTAGAAACATATTAGATATTTTCTGTGTGAGAATGCTGTGCCTCTGCAGACTGGCTTTTTGGGGAGGAGTTCTTTCTTCTCCTATACAATCAGGGGTTTGCAACACTGAACAAGGTGGATGAGGTGGACTAGAAATAGCCCACAGATGGAAGACTCAAAACCAGGGTGCCTCCAACATCTTAAACCCTTCTAAGAAGCATCACACAGAAGGAATTTAGGTAAAAGGTCACAAGAAAAATAGCTAAAGAAACCAGACAACACTGATAAAATTTATCACAAGCATCTAGAAACACAGTCTTCATAAAGCCAAGTCATTTTAAAGTAGCTTTTGTTTCAGGCATGGATTGAAAGAGAGGTAGTAAGGAAAGCTACCCTATTTAAAAAAAAGAAATTGTTGTGCTGTGTTTCTTTTTAAGGTATGCAATCCAGAGTAGCAAGAGCTAAGAACTACATTTTGGCTGCACTATGAACAATAGTCATTTTTTAGATTGATGTTGCCCAAAAGGTTGGTTTATTATCCTCCACAACAAGTATCATGCATTTGTACAGAGTGGTTGCTTTTAAATACTATCAGAGCAAACAAAGGGGTGAGATCAGATTAAGTACACTCAATTCCAAGCTTTGGAAAAATGTTTACATCTTGACCATTGTCTCATTTGCATTGACTTCCTCTTATTTACACAACCAAAGAAATCTAAATTTTAAATCATTATTCTGGAAGACTATGATAAACCAAAGGTGATCATTCTTTTCCAAATTACTCAGAGCTTGAATAACCTATTAATAGTTGATCTCTCATTTTAAATTCCGGAGGGCTAATCTGTAGAAACTCAAGTTAAGGAAGATTCTCATATCTTATATCTTCTGCTCAATAAGGTGTTAATTCATTTAGCATTTTGGTGCACAGGGGATACAGAGAAGAAAAATAATCAAGTTCTACCTCAAGGAAATTCCAGTACAGTGCAAAGGGAAATAGGACAAATGCACAAATGTCTATATTACAAGGAAGAATAAGATTCGTATCATTAATTCTATGAGGCTCTAAAAGAGTGAGAGATTTCATCTGGTTGGCAGGATCAGAAAAGGCTTCATAAAAGGAGACATTTGAGATAGGTCTAGAAAATGACCAGGATTTTGTTAAACAGGTACGAACTATTCCTAGGTGAAAGAAACAGCATAAATAAAATCTTTACACAGCAAAGCATAAGGCATGATTTGGGAATTGAATAGTGTAATTTTATTAGATGATACAGTAGAGAACAGAATAAAAGGAGGGATGAAGGATAGAGAAAATATGATTAGAATTGAAAGTTTGGGTCATAATATATAAGTTGAAACCTTTGCACTTATATAATAGTCAATAGTAAGGCATGAAATGTTGGTGAGCTTGGGAATGATATGACCAGAACTGTGTTCTAGGAGACGCTTGAATTACTCATCTTTCCACATATATTGAAAAAATAAAAATGGCTTTTCAGATGATGGTTATTTTTTTCCCTCGTTCTGTCACATTATTTCCTATAGAGTAAATCTGACAATTTACCCATGCTACTAAGAATATGTAATACGTACTATTCTGAGAAATGTAGAATATGTGGTGACAAGAATAAGTCCCTAGATAAATTATTGTATGATCTTATCTTAATATCAAATGACTCTTTAATTGTTGGAGGTGAGGGATAGAAAAGAGAAGAGGAATAATAGTATCCCCTTATTTGTGTATATTAAATTTCAAAAATATTGCTCTAATTTTATTTAAGTTTACCAAAGTCATTCAGTTTTTGTATTAACAGTGGTTTTGTGGGTTTGAGCTGATTATTACTATATTCAGAAAATTAAATTAAATTGAATAAGGCTCAAATAGAAGACTCCAGTAAATTCCTTTTTCTTTTCTACCATCTGTTCTTCACATAAAAGAGCAATTCAATGCTTTTAAAAGTGTTACTCCAATTACCAGTGAGATTTCTATTCTTCTTAGTTATGCTGAGTTGGTACTTCCAGAAATAGTTCCTTATAAAACTGCCTATTCAGTCAATCTAAAAACAAGCTACCAATGGTTTAAGAAGACATTAAAGAAACATGCCTGCAAAATGGTATAATTTATGAACTAGTATTGACACTTTGAAACTGGGGCCTAAGCCAGAACTGCTTTCAGTCAAACTTAAATCATCCATACCTTCTCTTTGAGGGCTCACTGCACAAAAAAAATAAAATTGTACAGAAAAGTGTCCTTAATTGGTCCAATAAATCAAATTCACATCAGTAAAAAGCAATTATGGCATATTTAATTTTATTCCTTTTTAAATCAAGGGATAAAATTATGTGTTAATCTCTGTACAAAAGATATTTTTTTAAAGTAAAGGTATTTTTTTCTTCTTCATTTTTCCCCTTAGTCTATTGATTTCACGAAATCATCTCAAATATTCACAAGGTCATTAAAGTATGCTACAATTATAAAATTTCATAGCTTGATAGATCTCATTAAACATTTTTATCATGAAAGATCTTTAGTAAGATTAATACTGTCATAAATAAAATGTCAAAAAAGCTGTTATCTTAATATCTATAGGAAAACACAATGTGTTCTATTAGAATTCAGGAAAACCTTGAATGAGTAAAAGAGCCTTATACTGATTTATATGGGACTACAAATTGTTCAATGAACCTAGATTAAAATCAGTTAAGATGGCTTCCCTGGTGGCACAGTGATTGAGAGTCTGCCTGCCGATGCAGGGGACACGGGTTCGTGCCCCAGTCCGGGAAGATCCCACATGCCACGGAGCGGCTGGGCCCGTGAGCCATGGCCACTGAGCCTGCGCGTCCGGAGCCTGTGCTCCGCAACGGGAGAGGCCACAACAGTGAGAGGCCCGCGCACCGCAAAAAAAAAAAAATCAGTTAAAATTTGAGGAAAGCTCATATCATACGTGCATATGATTTTATCTTTACAGAATACTTCTTGGAGTCAATTAAACAGCAGTTAAGAGTAACAAAATGAAGCTTCTCAAAATTACGCTGCAATTCAATACTTGTTTGAAAAATAAAGAGTTAATCTTAACATCTGGATTTCTAATCTTCTATATAAGATGTAGTATGAGAAGATGAGAGTCATTTGAACTAATTTATCTTTTGGGCTTAAGTACCTCATCTTTTTTCTCTAAAAGTTCTTGGGTGTTCCAATTGCCCGTTTCTGTGTAATGTTATAACCTTTACATCAGGTTTACTTTTCTTTATACAGATGGTCATTTGATACTGATGGATAAAATGTGGCTGAATGAAAGTTATGAAACAGACATACACATGAGAATTACGGACAGTACCATTATTTTATAGTTAAACCTTCAATATATTTTGGTACATTGTACACACATAAAACCATAACAATTTGTATCTCTAGCTTACTAAATTAAAGGAATCCATTTTAAAAAGTTTAAAAACAAAGCAATATATAATAACCAGGCTGAAATGATATTCATACTTAAGTCCATAGATTTCAAAGCTAAAAGTACTAAAAAATTATTTGCTCAGGCTTTACCCAATGGGATTCCCTCTCAATATACTTGCAATCATTATCTAATTTAACAGTTGAACTTCTCCAATAAGTTATATTATTGGCAGAAAAGGAAGGAACAAAACTTCATCCACAAAGAAAAATACTGAGAAATAGCTCTATTTCAGCCATATCACACATGCAAAAGACCAAAGTCCTGGCTCATGGTTATGTCAGGATTTAATAGATAGTGGATGATACTGTGAGACAAGATCATATCCAACATCTAGTCAGCTAAATCATAAAGCCATCAATTACTAGTAGTAGGATTTTTTAAAAGGGGTTGTAAAGGGCTTAAACAAATTATACTGACATCATTGTTGCCATCTTTTTAAACTTTTGTTTACCTAGTATGGCAAAGGGCACAGCAGGTTCAACTCTCTGTGTACCTCTTAACATATCACAAAATATCACAGTAATGGAAAACTCATAAGCTCCTAAAATACCCTATTTCTATTTCTACACTATTTTCTAAATCTTCTGATTACTGTCTATTGTAACTCTTAACTGTTGTTATGTTTAAAGGCCTGTTATCCTCTAACTATACTGGACTGCCTGATCTTGAAATGCACATATAACTATTTGCCAACATGCTTTGAGCAACTGCATATACCAGCCACCAAACTAAGCACTTTAGTCAGGTATAATTTTGTCAACAATAACAGAAAACCCGCCTACTGGCTTAAACAAATGGGTAATTATTTCTCTCACATAGCAAGAAGTCTTGAGTTAGGTGGCTTCTAGTGATGGGTCAGCTGCCCAACAATGTCAGAGTAGGTGTGTATGTGATTCCATCCACTGTTCCCTTATGTTGGCAAGAGAGCTGCCACAGCTTAGTCCTCACATCTGTCTCTGATTTCATCCTTCTCTTCTCTTCCCCTCACTCATTTCAGTCCTACTGACCTCTGTTCCATTGCTAAAACAGAACTACATAATCAACCCTAGATGGAAGAAAGGATGTAAAAGAGAGCATTTAGCTTTCCCAGCCTCTATTAGTGGACTTACAGTAAAGGGATAAGGGGATAGGGCAGGGAATAGGTGGGATGTTAGCTAACTAGGAGAAATCTCCCATGCATTGTAATATACCATTTCGGCTAAGCTTTAAAACCTCAGAGTAGGTACTTTTATTATATTCTTTGATTGAATGAGTAAATCAAAAGTTAAGATTATCAAGCAACTTGCTCAAGGCCCCACAACTGTTAAGAGTGGCAATGCTAGAGTTTTAATCTGTGCTGTCATATTATTTCCTGGCCATATAGATCAAGGGTCAAAAGGGCTAGATAATAAATATGTGGTCTCTGCTGCAACTATTCAACTCAGCCATTATAGCACAAAAGCAGCATAGACAATCTGTAAACAAATAAGCATGACTGTATTCCAGTAAGACTTTTATTTACAGACACTGAGACTGAGTTTCATATACTTTGGCGCAAAACAGTGTTATTTTGATTTTTTTCTTTTTCAAACATCTAAAAATGCAAAATGATTTTCAGCTCATGGCCCATACAAAACTAGATAGATTTAAGTTTGTAGGCCATAGTTTGCCAAACCCTGGAGTAAGAAAAAGAATTCTACTAGTCCAATTTGTTTCTAACTACTTCCTTACTACCACAGAAAGAAGTTTAATTCCATATATCCCCAAGGCTTTAGGAAAGTCTGTTTTGGGTATCTACTCTTTTCTCAGGGAAGGCTCTTATATAAAGAAGCAGTTCCCAATCAGCTGCCAGACGATTCATTACAGGGACCTCAAATCAATGTGTGCGTCGAACAATGTCTATGAACAGAATAAATAAAATGATTTACAAAATCATTGAATGATAAATGAAACAAAAAGTCAAGGGTCTGCCATACTTCTTACTACTACTAATTTTATCTTGCTTTATTTAAACCTAAAAATTTGGAAGCTCTGGGCCATAATAAAGCTGAAGAGAATGCACCTTTACCCTTTATATCTATTTGATTATACTAGTTATATAGTACACACTCCCACTGCTTTTTCTTAATGAATATCACTACATGAGTGGCTTCTACTCACTCATTATTCACCATTTTATTCTCTTTTTGCTAACTAACCATACTAGGAAAATATCTGCCGAAGTATTAACAGCAATAGTATAAGAACTTACCAACTTAAGAAATAGCTCAGTCTGAATTAATGAAACTTATAAAGGAACTAGAATAATTTAAATAAATTTTATTTTATTGTTTTATTGACATATAGATAAATCCAAGTAAAAGAACTTTGGGAAGATTTATTTTAGATAGGGTGACCATATACCTCAGTTAGCATAGGACAGTACCTAATTAGTACCTTTGTACTGTGTGTAATTATTTATAGTGGCCCATTTCATTCTGAAAAGCATATCCATGTGAGAAAATAAATTATATTGTTGCCATAACTCTAGGAAACATATGAGACTATTTTGTAGTCTATATCTACTAATTCTACTTTCTAAAGTTCTTGGAAAAGATTTAATTCTGATGTTTGTTCTTTCTGCAGATATATTGCTTGTGCAACTTTTAATTGTGGATTGTGAACTTATGTTCAGCAGGGTTTATTTCTGAGAATCTTGTGAGGACTGGGTAGAGGTAGTTCCCTGCGTAGAGGTAGCTTTGCTTCTGTCAAGCACCCTAGAGATGGTACCACCATACAACTACTTTATAAGTCATTTTCCCAGGTTGAAGTCTTCCAAAATCATGAAAATCATAATGCAAACATGAAACTTGAGTGAATATGACTATGAATTCTCAAATTTTTTTTTATTCAGGCCAAAACAAAATGCTTTCTTATAGCTTTTCTTTTTTTTTTCCCAGCCCAACCTTTAACTGACAATGTAGTCCTTAGAAAATCCTAGTTTTGTGTATAAGTATCAGTTTCTGCTTACTTTATGTGGTTATCAAAATGCCAACCCCCCTACTTTCCACAAGGCAGTCAAAGCATTAAGAAGCGCTTATTACTAAGAGATGATACCGCTTGAAAGCTAAGCTCTGAATTTCAAAGGATGTTTGTCTTATTTTATCCAGAGTTTCTTTATAGTGTAAGGATTTTCAAAATAGCTAATCTTCCATATTTCCAAAAGACCAAGTGGAATGGAGAGTGGAGAAAGAAAGAGTAAAACTAACATAGGATAGGTTGAAGAGGTAGGAAGAAAATGTAAAGAGTAGACAAAATTGATGTTAAGTGGAGAAAGATTTTCAAGAAAGACCTGATCAAAAAATTGATATAGCAACAACCAGAAAGATGAAATATGAGAAGAAGAACTTTAGCTTTATATAAAAGACTGCTAGGAACTTAAGAAAGCCACTTCAGAACTATATTTCAGGTGGTAACACCTAAAAAATATAAACTCCCTTTATTTGAAGAAACTAGCTGAAAATAGACACAGAGTAGTCTCTTAAGGTAGAGGACACTTTATTAATAAGATTATTGCACAGGGCTTCCCTGGTGGTGCAGTGGTTGAGAATCTGCCTGCCGATGCAGGGGACACAGGTTCGAGCCCTGGTCTGGGAAGATCCCACATGCCGCGGAGCAACTGGGCCCGTGAGCCACAACTGCTGAGCCTGCACGTCTGGAGCCTGTGCTCTGCAACAAGAGAGGCCACGATAGTGAGAGGCCCCGTGCACTGTGATGAAGAGTGGCCCCCGCTTGCCACAACTGGAGAGAGCCCTCACACAGAAACGAAGACCCAACACAGCCAAAAATAAATAAAAAAAAAATAAGATTATTGCACAGACTAAATAAAATAATTCATGTAAATCTTAAGCACAGTGCTCTGTAGACACAATATTCATAGTTACTTTGTCTAGACCCTTCCTTTCTTCCGTGAAATAATAATACAAATATTGTACAATGCTGTAAGGCAAGAACTTCAGAAGATAGAGTTCTCAGATATAAACTACTATGCAGGCAAGGGTCAGCAGGCCTGGGTTGCTTAAACCCTACACATTTCAAAGAAGGTCTGCCTTATGTGACTGACCCCAGATAAAAACTCTGGACACCAGGCTCAAGTAAGCCTCCTTTTTGACAACATTTTTCACATGTTGTCACACATGACTCCTGGAAAATTAGGTGCATCCTTATGTGACTCCACTGGGTTAGGACACCTGGGGCTTTGTGCCTAGTTTCTCCTGGACTCCATCTCATGTACCTTTTCCCTTTGTTGATTTTAATCTGTATCACTTCATTGTAATAAATAGTAATTGTGAGTATAACAGTTTTTCTGATTCCTGGGAGTTGTTCTAGTGAGTCATCAACTCTGGGAGTGGTCTTGGGGACCCCCAACACAACTACAAAATAGTTTCATATGTTTCCTAAAGTTATGATAACCATGCAACTTATTTTCCAAATGGATATGCTTTTTAGAGGAAAATGAGACACTATGAATAGTTACCCACAGCACAAGATGAAGGATAAGGGTCAAATTGAGGGCATGTCTATTCAGAAATTTCTATCATAAGTGAAAGCAAAAAAAAAAAAAAGAATTTGATAGGGAATTAGATATTTTAAGGGAAGAGCCAAAAATCTGGAACAGCTAATGTGAAAAGTATTCACTGAGTCAAATAGATAAATATAACTGAATTGCCAAATAGCAGTTAAGGTCTAATTGTATATATGAGCATTGATTTGGAATGGGTCAGGGTATGCCTAATAAATGGAAATTTATTTGTGGTCCTCTGTAGTAAGGAAACTGAAAGAAAATAAGTTAGATCATGAGAATGACTTCAAATTCTCACCCAATTACTAAACCCTGACAATTGTCTTCAGATTTTCTCTCAGATCTCTTTCTATGCATACATATTGGCTATCTTTCAATTTTAGGTCCCTAACACCTTACCAACACTACAGTATTCTAGAATCCCAAGTTCTAATCTAGAACCAAAAACTCTTATTTGTTTTTAATTGAAGTAGTACATGCTCATTATATTTACAAAGTATAAAAGTATTAAAAATATGAATAAATTACTTCTAATACAAAACCCCTTATGATTTTGCTGCATTTACTTCCATTTCTTTTAAAGTGAATAATATTCATTATTAACACACATAATTTTGTTTTAATTTTTTAATGGAATCATATTCTATAGAAATTTTTATATACTTTTTCTTCAATTAATATTTTACTAAAGCATCTTAGCAGCAGATCATAGGTGTGCTTTAGAACTATGTCCTTTACCTGACTTTCTTATATTCCATCATAATGAAAAATTCAATCCCTTCATTTTACAGATAAGAAATCTGAAGCTTAGAGGAGCTAAGTGAGTTCCCCAAAGTCACAGAGCTGGTCACATTAGATTTAGGAAGAGAAAAATAATTTTTCTAGATTTCTTGTTTAATATTTTGTAACTTCACTTTAATCCACCCAACATAGCGTTACTCATTTAATATTCCTAAAATGTTGATTGTATCATATCACCTCTATGCTGTACAACACTGGCTCCCAGTTCCATAGAAAAAAAATCTGAATTCTTCACCCTAGGTTTAAAGACCATTTAAAGTTTAGTTTTACACTACCTTCCATGTCTTTATCCCATACATGTCCCAAGTGTCTATTCCACGTCTTTACATTAATCATCTGCTCAAACTTTGCCTGTATCATTACCCTAGAATATACCATGCTAATTACAGAATCCAAGACTAATGTACCTTGTTTTCCTTACCAAGATTTAATTTCCTCTTCTTTCATAAATCCAAATACTTAAGTCCTTCAGGGCTCTATTCGAATCCTGTAACCTTCACAAAGCCTTTTTCAACCAGTCTAACTTATCCTAATTTCTTAGTTCTCTGAATTCCTAAAGCTTCTTTTTATATGAATAGTAGAATGTCTTCCTATAAGATGTAAATTATCTCAATTATTCATTGGCATGTCAATCACTCCTGCAATGCTAAAGAAAAATACTCAACCATACTGACTGGACTCACTCTAAATCCATGAATGCAAACTTCAAATGGGTTCCTTCTTAAAAAAATTTTATTATGGTAAAATATACACAGCACAATATTAATAACTTTAGCAATTTAAAAGAGCACAATTTGATATCATTAAATACATTCACAATGTTGTGTAACCATCACCACTATCTATCCCCAAAATGTTTTCATCATCCTCAACAAAATTCTGTACCCATTAAATAATAATTGCCCCTTCCACCCTCTCCTCAATACCTGGTAATCTCTATTCTACTTTCTGATTATGTATTTGCCTATTCTAGGTACCTCATATAAGTGGAATTATACAATATTTGTCCTTCTGTGTCTGGCTTATTTCACAAAGCATGATCATCTCAAAGTCCATATATCAAAATTTCATTCCCTTTTATGGCTGAATAATATTCCATTGTATGTGTATAACACATTTTGTTTATCTATTCATTGTTATAGACACTTGGATTGTTTCTACCTTTTTGGCTATGAACATGGCTGTACAAATATCTGTCAAGTCTCTGCATTCAATTCTTTTGAATATATACCTAAGCAGTGGAACTACTGGGTCATATGGTAGTCCTGTGTTTAACCACTGCAAAACCGCTAAACTGTTTTTCACAGCAGATGTGCTATTTTATATTTCCCATCATCAATGCACATGGTTCCAATTTCTCCACATCCTTGTCAACACTTGTTATTTGCTGGGTTTTTGTGATCCTAGCCATCCTAGTAGTTATGAAGTGGTATTTTATTTTGCTTTTGCTTTTCATTTTCCTAATGACTACTGATATTGAACACCTTTTCACGTGCTTTTTGGCTATTTGTATATCTACACTGGACAAATGTCATTTTAAGAACTTTGCCCATGTTTTAAATTGGCTTGTTTGTTTTGTTGTTATTGAGTTGTAGGATATATAGATATATAGACATAGATATAGATATACATATAACTTCATTCTTTTGCATGTGGATATCCAGTTTTCCCAGCACTATGTGTTGAAAAGACTATCTTTGCCCCACTGGATGGTCTTGGCACTCCTGTGGAAAATTAATTGATCATATATGTAAGTGTTTATTTCTAGGCTCTCTATTTCACTGGTCTAAATGTCCACATGCAAGTACCATACTATTTTAATTACTATAGCTTTGTTTTAAGTTTTGAAGTCAAGAAATGTGAGTCCTCCAACTTTATTCTTATTTTTCAAGGTTGTTTTGGCTGTCCAAGGGCCCCTTGAAATTCCTTATGAATTTGAGGTTTGGCTTTTTTCTTTTCAGATAAAATGGCTATTAGAATTTTGATACAGATTGTGTTGAGTCTGTAGATCACTTTGAATGGTACTGACATCTTAACAAGTTTAAGCCTTCCTATTCATGAACAAGGCCTCAAGTCTTTTCTAAGCCTCAGTCTTTCCCTGGCATGCCCAGTTGCCTTACAAATCCCCTATGTGCATGGCTGTTTTTGAATGTCAAAAAAAATACCCAGGTTCTGTCTTTTTAAGTCTCCTGGAAGCTGCTTTAGCCCGTAGGGATTAAAACAATGGTGACTTGCCTTTATGCACTAAGTCAGAACACATAGCCCCAATAATTGAAATACAAGTTCCTTATTGCCCATCCTGGCTCCAGCAACCCAATCTAGAAACATGGGTTGACATCTCCACAGCTGCCTGCCATGGGGCAGAGTGAGGGCTTGTTAGTCTCTACTGCACTGAAAGCTGAAATGGACAGATATTAACAGCAATTTACCAGCCAAGCTTTCCTCTGGATGTTGCAGTGTTCAAGGAGACTCCAGAGTTCCAAAACAGACACTTCAGTTTCTGCCAGTACAATTGTTTTCTAGTGAAGAGACAGATTCCTGGCGCTTCCTACTCCATCACTTTCCCTGACTTCACACCTCATCAGATGGGTTCTTAATTCCCAAATATATACATCTAGCCCAGACTTCTCTTCCAGTCCCCAAACTCTGATATCTAACTCCCACCTCTAAGGACTCTTAACACTGCCATTCAATCATACTATTTCTGTCTGGTCTATGTAGTCTCCCACTCCTAAATGACTATTTCACACCTTCTCTCTTCTCAATCACGCAATAAATCTTTGCTCTCAACCAATTACAGTACTTTCTACCTCAATGAGAAAATTAATCGGAGGAGACTTCCACAGACGCCCGTTACCATCTGCCTGACTACCAGCATCTGCACCTGCATCCTTTTCTCCCTTGTCTGTTGTCATAGATCCAAACTCAAGGCCACAAATGCCAGGAAGTGAGAATCACTGAGGCCACCCTAGAAATCTGCTCACCACATTCATGACACAGGAATACCCTGTGGCTGGTTTTGCTTACCATATTTTTGGAAACACCACTCTGGGTGAATGGGTGACTGAGGTTAGTGAGGTCAAATTAAACAAACGACCGAAAGGGTTAACTCAAGGTTTCTGCTTACCTTCAAACTTCAAAAAAAATCTTTTTTTTTTTTTTTTTTGTGGCAAGTTTTTGGAGAAATGGGTATACTTTTTCACTCATTATTTTCATTTATCTAATAAATACCTAATAAAAATGAGTCTTTACCTATAGCTTCTCAAGCATAAAATATTTTTTAAATATTGCAGAGAATGGTACACCATGTCTATTAGTAATTAAAGCATGCCCTCTAACAATATACTTATAACTGCAATCAGAGTGTAATGTATAAAACTGTGGAAAACATTCTACTTAATTACTGGTTCATGGAAAGCAACATAATAGTTCAAAGGGGGAAAATGTGCTCACACTGCATGCTTTAGTATTTTTTTCTATTGTAAGGATTTATCAATATCTGCTCTACAACTGTTATCTTTATTTACTCTGACATAAGCCTATTTTCCACAGACATACTGCATTTTCTTTTCCCTAGTAGTATGAATTGTCCATTTCCTTAAGAAAAAAATAAACTTTATATTCCCTTTATTTCTCTTCATCTTTGTATGATATGTTTATAAAGCATTTGGCTCTCAAGAATAGACTGGCACTGTATGTATATCTAAATTTGACCAATACTTTCTTAAACAAAGAAACAGTCTAAACCTTTATATTAATTTATATTTACTGGGCTCCCTGAATATGCTGCAGACTAGTCAAAAGCTCTCAGCTTGAATTCTTACAAAATGATCCTCTGTGAAAGATGTGTTAAATCCATCCTATTTTTATGTATTCCTATCTTTATTCCATGCTATGTTCTTTGGTTTTAAATGTAAAAAGTCCTTGGATGAGAGTCTTAGGAAGCAGAGTCTGGTGAGAGATGCTCTAAAGACATAAAGTAAATACTCATGACACCTGGCAGAAGATTCGCATCAACAGTGAAAAACTTTGACCATGACATGGATTAGCCCTTCAACTGCATGACTTCTATTGGGCCAACCAACATTGCCTGAGTACGTTTCTGACTTGTTTCTTATCAGAATTTTTTCTCTCTCCTCTGCATTCTCTTTTCTCTGTCTCCATTTAAAAATTTTTTTCTTTCTCTCCTTCCTCTCTCCCCACAAGAGTTACTACAAATCCTCCCACCTTTTGAAAAAATCATAGATATTTTCTCTATTTACACTGACTACGTATTACATGCATCATCCACAAAGACGAAAACTCGGTACAGGACTCTTAATTGATAATTCATGTCCATCTCTTCATTATCTCATCCTTTCATCTTTTCTTCATGACAAAAACCCTTTGAAAACTTCTCCCTGACCCCCCCCCCCAATAAAGTTAATTATGTCACAAGCAGCTCTTCTCCTAATTAAGATCGCTCCAACCACAGATGCCTTTTCTTATTTTATTATCACTCACACTAGGCGGCAATTAGGTGCATGCTCTGCTCTGTGAGACTGACCCTCAAGCGCCGTATGGGATTAACTCAGGTTTGTGGTTACAAGAAAGTAGACACTTTGCAAAGTAAGTCCTTCTTGAGATATTCTTTATGACACTCAACACCTTCCAGAATTCAACGAGTTTTAACGTTTTCTATTTTTATTTCTAAACACACATATATATGCATATATGCATATATATATCCCTAACACAAAACAATAGATCTCCTTCTGATTAATATATACAATACTTTATGTACAATGGGACTAAAACCTCCGCTCACTCAAACACATCAAGCTTCCAAACACATGTATTCATGCATGATTAGTGGTCAAGGACTTCAGCCTGTTTCTGTGTAATGTGTGTTTTCCTTGTCATCTTCTTATACATATTTAATAGAGGTGTAGATAGGTTGACTAGGTTGTGAGTTTAGCATCTGTGACTATATCATTGGTCTTATATTAGTCCCAATTTACTATATAAAATTAAAAGCAAGACACTGAATTTCTCTGACATTAAGTCACCTTCAGTGAAGAAAAGAAAATCTACATTACAAAGTTGTTAGTAAACACTGCTAAATGAAACATATTGTAAAAAATTAATTTTAATTAAAACTATTATAGTTATTATTTTCGTACATTATTTGAAGTTGTCAGTCTAGGCTTTAGAGGTTCTGATTTATTGGCCTTTAGTCTTTTAAATGAGATATAAAATGATATATTAAGAAGTGGTTTTCAGGAAAGAATGACCTTAGTTTTTCAAAGCATTTTAGAAGGCTATTTGTGTGAGAATAGAGAGGGCCTACAGGGTGATCCGTAAAAAAATAAAATTAAATTAAAAAATAATAAAAGACTGTTAGAAAATGAAAGATATTTGATTTTATTTTGCTCTGGCATTCTAGACAGGAAAGGGATGAAGAACCCAATAAATTAAAGAGACAAGAAATTTTAGATGGAAAAACAGAAAAGGGCTTTAGCAGGATGTAGCGGGGGCAGTGCAAAAGACTTAGGAAAAATGGATACATAATACTTACATTTAAATTGTTAGCTGAAGAGAAAGACACAATACATTGAACAATTAAGGACATAGTTATTCAGACTATTGCAAAGAAGATGTCATTAATGAGAAACTTCTCAAAGAAACGGAAAGGGTCTTCAAGTTTTAGAGAGAGAGGTAAATGAGAGCCACCTGTGAGTCTTTTGGGTGTCATGAGAAAGAATGGCTGTTGGTCATATATCAGAGGATGTCAGGGAAGAATGGTCCTTTGCCATTAGCCTTTACACAGAACACAAAAAGGTAGGGGATTTCTTAATCTCCACTGCTTTCCCAGAGTACAGGGCTCAGAAAAAAGGTCAGCATTGTCACTATTCTCTGAAATAATTCCTCTTTCTTACTACCTACCTTTAGCAAAGTCTGCAGTGTATGGTACTTCGGGAGAAGGAACAAAGAGTTGAATTCTGTGTTTCAGATTAATGGAGTGGAGGGAGGAAAAAAGAATACAGGTAGTGAGACATAAAGCAGCGATCAAGGACTGAGTGGAAAGAGGAAATTAAAAGGTAGTCAGAAGAAACGTAAGTCATCAAGAATCTTCAGCAATATTACATGGTCAGGGAGTAAAGAGCTGAATTTTTCAATGTATGTGGAAAGGAAGGTTGGAGGATTTAGTGATTCCCAGGTAGTTAACATTTGTGCAATTCAGATAAAACAAGAAGAATCAGGTGTCCATAAGGAAATATAAAAATATTTAAGGGACCAGCAAAATACTTGCTTGCTGAAGGTTCAGGAACTTGTTTGCTGAAGTTTCAGGAACTTGTTTCCTAGAGTTTCAGATGGAGTCTAAAGATGAACCACAAGAAAGGATACTATATATCTTTATCTAGGTAATAAATCAGAGAGTTTTGGAGATGCCAGAGATTCTAAGAAATAGACACCTGAACTATTGCAAGAGCCTCCTAACTAGTCAATCGGCTCCTCTTTCCAGTCCATTCTCAACATTAGCACAAGTTTTCTCAAGTATGAATCTGATGTGTCACTCCTTTACTTAATAGCTTCTGATGGCACACCAAGACTGTTTATGATTTATCTTATCATGCTTATCTTCTGCCACTGTCACCACCACATTCACGTTACATAACTTGCTGTCCCTCAAATATGCCAATTATTTCATACTTTCGTGTTCATCTATTGGTCTTCATACATCTAAACAGAATTGATTATTCCTATGTCTTTGTTCCCAGTGTATGCTATTAGAGAACACATTGCAATAAGGTCCTTGCTACTGAAGTTCGAATCCCCCTCCCCCGAATTTAAGAGATCAAGGACAGGAACTAAGGTTTCGGTTTTATGTACCCATCTCATACAATATACCCTGCCAAGAACCTAGCTCTAGATGTGTGGTCAATAAACGAATTTAAATGAATGAACCAAGATGCTACAAGTATCTCTTCCCTGGTAAGTAATTGAGCCAAAGCAAGACCCTATTTGGATACATGTATTCCTCAGGAGGTGGTAAATCTCATTTTACATGGTACACATGTCAAAATCTTGATAACCTCTCAAGAATGATGTGGAGAGGGCATAAGCTTGAAACAGGGGGTTGAACCATAGGGTCTTCAAAGTTTCTTCCAAACTTATGAGTCAACAATTCTATGGTTAATATGTTAGGAATGGAAACAAAAGAGGATCTGAAAGAAAATATAATGCTAAGCATCTAAAGATAGTCATATTGAAAGAGAAGTTACTCAAACCCAAGTCTTTACTCTCTCTGTATATACCTCATTAGCTAGGGTCAGTGTGTTTGTTTCCTATTGCTGCTATAACAAACTACTGCAAACACAGTGGCTTAAAATAATGCAAATTTACCACCTTATAGCTCTGGAGGTAAGAAATTTTAAAATTGGTCTCACTGCAGGGCTGCATTCCTTTCTGAAGGCTCTAGGAGAAAGTCCATTCTTACTCTTTTCTAGCTTCTAAAGGTTACCCACATTCCTTGGCTCATGATTCCTTCAATCTTCAAAGCCAGAAATGGCAGGTTCAGTCTGTCTCACAGTGTTTCCTGTTTCCCTCTTTCACTTTTAAGGACCCTTGTGATTACACTGGACCCCCTTAAAAATCCAGGATAATCTCCCCATCTCAAAATCAACTGATTAGCAACCTGTAACCTTAATTATTCCTGCCATGTATTATGGGTTGAATTGTGTCACCTAAAAAATACGTTGAAGTTCTAACTCTCAGTACCTCAGAATGTGAACTTATTTGGAAATAGGATTGTTGTAGATTGGTTAAAATGAGCTCATATTGGAGTAGTGTGGGCTCTTAATCCAAAATGACTTGTGCTCTTATAATAAGAGGATACAGACAAAACACACAGAGAAAGATGGCCATGTGACCATGTAGGCAGAGGCTGGAGAGGTGCATCTACCAGCCAAGGAACATCAAGGACTTCCAGAAAACACCAAAGCGGGAAGAGACAATAATGGATTCCCCTCTACAGGTTTCAAAGGGAGCTTGCACCCTGCTGACACCTTTATGGGAACTTCTTGCCTCCAGAGCAATGAGACAATAAATTTCTGTTGTTTTAACAGTTTGTGGTATTTTGTTATGGCAGCTTTAGCAAATGAATACACCACATAACAAAACATATTCACAGGTTCTGATGATTACAATATAGACATCTTTGGAGAGACCGTTATTCTGCTACCATATTCAGTGGAGAAATGACAAAAATAGAAGACATTTGCCCTCTAATTAAGAAGAACAAGATAAATCTTTTTGAAGAAATGGAAACAATGGTCTTTTTTTCCTTCTAATTTACATAGCATCCTGAGGCTTTTATCTTCCTGGAACTTCTAGTAAGAATTCCAGATCACTCAGCAACAATTTTTAACCACTGCTTTTTTGCTGATTTTACCATTAAGTGAATTAAATGCTTAACTAATATATGTGGCTACAATTTAGGAAAACATAAGTGAAATTTTAAAAATGCATAGCTGAAGTATAGATTAGTAGACTGGGGAAAAAAATCCTCTCCAGCTCAGTGTCCTTGAGGTTTAAAAAATGGGAAAGAAAAGTTACCACTTTCAATTTTTCAAGGTTATTTTAAAAGTTTCATCTTACTGTGGTAAGAACACAACATAAGATCTACTCTCTTAATTATTTTTGAGTGTATATTATTGTTTACTATAGGTACAGTGTTGCATAGCAGATCTCTAGAGCTTATTCATCTTGCTTAACTGAAACTTTATGCCATTGATTAGTAACTCCCCATTTCCCCTCCTCCTAGTCCCTGGGAACCACGATTGCACTCTGATTTTATGAATTTGACTATTTTAGATACCTCATATAAGTGAGAACACACAGTATTTGTCATTCTGTGACTGACTTATTTCACTTTGTATAATGCCCTCAGGGTTCATCCACATTGTCCCACACTGCAGAATTTCCTTCTTCTTTAAGGCTAAATAGTATTTCAGTGTATGTATACACCACATTTTTTTTATCCATCCATCAGGCAATAGACATTTAGGTTGTTTCCACACCTTGGCTATTGTTAATAGTTCTGTGTGCCCGTGGGAGTACTAAAATCTATTCAGGATTCTTATTTAAATTTTGGGGGATTAGAAAAAGTGAAGTAGGATTGCTGGGTCATATGGTAGTTCTATTTTTAATTTTTGAGGAACCTCCATATTGTTTTCCAGGGCAGCTGCACCATTTTGCATTCCTACCAACAGTTTGCAAGTGTTCTCCACATCAATGCCAACGTTTGTTGTCTTTTGCTTTTTTTGATAAAAGCCATCCTGATGGGTGTGAGATGATATCTCATTGTGGTTTTGATTTGCATTTCCTTGATGATTAGTAACAGAGAGCATTTTTTCATATACCTATTGGTCATTTGTATTTCTACTTTGGAGCAACATTGTCTATTCAAGTCTGCAGCCCATTTTTAATAGGGTTATTACTTTTTTGTGCTATCGAGTTCTAGGAGTTCCTTACATATTTTGGAGATTAATCGCTTATCAGATACACGGTTTGCAAATATTTTCTTCCATTCCTTAGGTTATCTTTTCACTTTGCTTCCTTTGCTATAAAGAAGCTTTAGGGTTTTTAAAGACATATTTAAATCTGTATTCAGTGCAGCTAGTGTCTAACAACACTTTTAGATGTGGCAGGATTTCTTTCCTTTTTCTTATTTTGAAAGAAAAATATAATTCTGAAGATCTTTTAACCCTACATAAACAAAATGGCTCATTTAGCATTTTTTCATTCTGTCAGATTTATCTTTCTCCTTCTTTATAGAGTAGGATTAACACATTTGTCTTCTGAGATAAAGCACATTCTGTGCTGTCCCCTGGTGACCAATTTTACAGGAACATTAGGTTCAGACCTGTTTTGCCCATACAACTAGTAGCTGATAACAGAAGGGACAGGAGAATGTGAATAGGGACAGCTAAAAAAAAATGAAAGCTTTTGGCCTAATAGGAAGCTTTCTCCCTATGTAAAGGATCTCATTTGCCATATAGATGTGCACACCATTAACAAATATGCACACTTACTTCAGTTATGAAGGGCATGTAGCTAAAATGCCCCAGGAAAAAAAGTATAGAAAGAAAATTTTATTTTACAACAGCAATGGAAAAGAAAATCAAAGCTATTGGCTTGCTCCTATTTGAAAAATATTTTACATTAAATCCAAACTAAATACGGACTTAAAGTATCCCAAATTGAAAATAAAAATATGTCTCAAGACAAAAAGAAAACAGAATAAGCCATTCAAAAACCCTCAATTTCTTGTGAAATATTTTCATTTCCTTAGCTATCATTATCAGATTATGAAAAGATATTATTCTTAAAATCATATGGCTAAAAAAGAACAATGCATTATAGTTTTGCATAAATGTTAATATATCTCCTTTCTCTCATATTCAAAGCTTCTTGATGAAATCTTGCTAATATTTTCTCGATCTTGACTCTCAGAAGACCTAACTGTAAATATAATAATCTATGCTATATTTTCAAAAAGAAAAATTGGACACAAATATTAATACTAGAAAATAATCAGAGCCTTCTACCTCAAGAATGAAATAAAGACCAACATATAGTTTCCTATATAGTGTTAGTTACTTGTATAGCATATAGGTGATAAGTGGTAAATTTAAACATGCTGCCCTAACTCCTGGCCCTTGGATTTTAGAAAACAAGAGACTAATCATTTCACAAACAAAGGCTAAAATTCTAAAAAACCAAGAGATGATTTAAATTTGATGGGAAGGATTTTAAAATAAAGCTTTTGTATATATTTAAACGGCAATTAATGCTACACATTTCTATTACATAGTTTACTGAATTTCAGGCCAAAGCTTCATGAGATGCATGTAACTAAGGACAAATATAGGACCTATAAGTAGGGTACCCAAATGTCCCAGTTTGACTAGCACAGTCTTATTTTATGCCTTTTGTCTGAACATTATTATAGAGCCCTTTTCACTCTCAAAGGCCTCTTAGATGACAAATATTATATGGTCACCCTATACAAAAGAACTAAATCAGGGAGGCTAACTCCCCCAAATGAGCTGTACCTTCTAAAAATGTTTCAAGTTATGTTTGTAATTTAAGAAATAAAAATATATAGGCATAAGACAGACACTATTTACATCTAGTGATTTATTCATAGTACAGTACCACTTACTGGTAACAGAGGCCTCTGCTCTATGTTCGTTCCAACTCTAAGTTGATTTTCTTATCTCAACTCAGTATATTTTAGGTAATTTAAAAGGGCAGGGAAAGGTTGATAATGAGGGGAATAGAAATCCAAATGGGGAATGAACCTATCTGCTCGGAAATCCAAATTTAAGAAATTCAAGTCTATCACTTTGGTTGTATTATAGCCCAGGAAAGTGAAGCAAAATGAAATTTAGATTATGGGAGCATTACAGTTATCTAGGAAGAAGTATGAAGAATGCAAGAGGTGTGAGGAAGCAGAAATGGATTAAAGTAATTCCAACAGTTTTTTCTAATTGGAACAGAGTAGATTCTACAAACAATAGATCAATGCTCCTCAGTTTGCTAGTCTGTGGAATACAGTCTATCCAGACTTTATTAAGGCATTTAATAATGTCTTTCACTGTATCAATGCACAAAAGGTATATAATTTTTTATCTGGTTATGTACTTCACAGTTGGCTACTCCATATAACACACTGTAATTCTCATAAGATCAACCCAGACAAAAGAACATCTATTTTAGACAATTACTTAGGCAAAGCCGAGTTACACTCAACCTTCAGCTTTCACTCTTTGACCTCAGTTGTTATTTTTTTAATACCTATAAGAATTAATATTTCTTTAGACTCATTTGATCTTTGCTTTTACAGTTTATTAAACTCAGCTTCAAAATTCATTTCAGGGTCTTATTCCCCTAGCACAGTCATTTGAAGCATTCTAGAGAGAGGCACTAAACTCTTCTAACTCCAGTCCTATGGAGTGAACCTGGTAGGGCCAGGAAAGGGAATTCAGTCTGTACGGTATTATGGAAACTGCTGGTTAATTATCAGCATTAGTCAGTATGGATATTTCTTTTGATTTTCTTGACATCATTGTGTTCAATGTTTTTTATCTTTATCTTAAATGATGATTCTGAAGTCACATTTTTCAATGCATAAAGATTAAAGTTAAACATGCTTTTGCACAACAAAGGAAACCATAGGCAAAACCAAAAGACAGCCCTCAGAATGGGAGAAAATATTTGCAAACTAAGCAACTGACAAGGGATTAATCTCCAAAATACACAAATGGCTCATGCAGCTCAATATCAAAAAAATAACGCAATCAAAAAATAGGCGGAAGACCTAAATAGACATTTCACCAAAGACATACAGATGGCCAACAAACGCATGAAAAGATGCTCAACATCACTAATTATTAGAGGAATGCAAATCAAAACTACAGTGAGGTATCACTAACACCAGTCAGAATGGCCATCAACAAAAAATCTACAAACAATAAATGCTGGAGAGGGTGTGGAGAAAGGGAACCCTCCTACATTATTGGTGAGAATGTAAATTGGTACAGCCACTATAGAGAACAGTATGGAGCTTCCTTGAAAACTAAAAATAGACCTACCATATGACACAGCAATCCCACTCCTGGGCATATATCCAGAGAAAACCAGAATTTGAAAGGATGTATGCACCTGCTATTCATTGCAGCACTATTTACAATAGCCAGGACATGGAAGCAACCTAAATGTCCACTGACAGAGGAATGGATAAAAAAGATGTGGTATATATATAAACAATGGAATATTACTCAGGCATAAAGAGGAATGAAACAGTGCCACTTGCAGAGATGTGGATAGACCTAAAGACTGTCATATGGAGTGAAGTAAGTCATAAAGAGAAAAACAAATATCATATAATATCACATATATAGAATCTAAAAAACTGATACAGATGAACTTAATGGCAAAGCAGAAATAGAGTCACAGATGTAGAGAACAAACTTATGGTTACCAAGTGGGGAAGGAAGTGGTGGGGCGAATTGGGAGATTGGGATTGACATATACACACCACTATGTATAAAATAGATAACTAATGAGAACCTACTGTTTAGCACAGGGAATTCTACTCAGTGATCTGTGATGACCTAAATGGGAAGGAAATCTAAAAAAGAGTGGGTATAGGTACACATATAACTGATTCACTTTACTATACAGCAGAAACTAACACAACATTGTAAAGCAACTCTTCTCCAATAAAAATTGTTTTTAAAAATCCAAAAAGAAACCCCCCAAATCAAAACAAGAGTAAGGTTAAACATTTTTAACATGGTCTGCAAGGCCTACATGATTTGGCCCGAGCCCACTTCTTCACCCTTGCCTTTACCACCCTTCCCTACTCTCCATTTTAGCCACACTTCCCTTTTTTCACTACTTCAAATGTACTGTGCTCAGAGTTATAAGACATAGTGGTGCCTCTGCTGGGATCACTCTTCAGATCCAGCCTCCACAGCACACATACACACAGAGTGAACTTTTATGGACCTCAGATCAGCTAAATATTAGAGAGAATCTTCTAACTTGCAGAGATGGTAAAAAATGAAATTGGCAGTTTTAGTGTGCGTGCAAAGTTTCTAAATATTGGGAGGGCCACATAGCTCAATACATTTAGTTGGGGATATTTTAAAAGGATTTAAATATTGGTTGGGCTGAAGGATTATATGGCCTCTTTTTAAAAACAAAATGCAAAATGCAAAAAAATTTTGGCTAACTCCCAGCCAAAATCCAGATGACTCAAACCTACCTTTCTCAAAGACTTGCTGTCCATTGTATGTTGGTTTTCTTCTCATTCTGTTCTTATTCAGTCATTATGAGCAGCTATTGGTAAAGAGAGGAAAGATTTATTTAAAATAAATCATATGCTTCCAAAATTAACAATCTAAGACTGGGTGTAGAAGTCAAATACAAGAAAATAACACCATTCACAAAGATTTAGATTAAAACATTTAAAACAAAGTAATTGAATTTTAAATTAAAACAGGGAATTACAAATTGCTTCTATTCCTAAATATTCAAAAATAAAACACTCTTACTAATGAGTACACAGATTTATAAAATGAACCTTCATTGTACGCAGAATATGACTTCTACTTCATTTATGAGTGTACAGTGTATGTATAGGCATTAACATGACAACTAATAGGATATTCAATGATTTTAATTTTCTAACCAATGTAGAATTTAAGGAATTTTAATATCAAAATGAACTAACTTTTCAATTAAAAATTAATGAGTTATGTCTTCAGAAGAATGTTAATTCTTGCTTTTATAAGAAAAATAACTATCAAATAAGTTTTCTTTTGGTACTTGTTTTTGTCAAACAGAAATTCAATGTATATATAAAATGTTAAATAATTAACATGTTAATTGTGGCTGCCAATATCTGTTTCTTCTATCTCTTCTAATTAATTTTTTTATATTTAATTTTAACCATAATATGTTCAATTTTATCATACACTGTATTTTTTTTCAAGTAGGTAGTTTACCTAATAATATTTATTAAATTTCAATAATAAGCACAAAATAAATATAAGTATTTTTAAAGTGTGAGAAATATCTCACTATCATATCTGAAATCTCAAAATATTCAGCACGAGGAACTATAATACATTTTTGCACACTCATAAGAAAATTTTCTTTCAGCCTCCAATTTAGAAGCTCAGTGATTTTATGACCTAAAAAGCAAATGAAACTCAACTGTTGATAATTTGAGAAAGAGGCTTTGTAGTGTTTATTCCATTACTAATTATGTTTCTCTTTTTCCTCTATTAAAATGTTGACTAAATACCAAGTACAATGCATTCTTTTAATCAGTTTTTCCATTTTATACCTATAACAAACCCACAAAGGAGTGCAGTAAATGAACCAGGGAAAGTTTTATTTTCCTTTATTCTAGTTTAAATTTTTTTAAGGCTTTATCATTTATCCTCAATGACTCCCATTTCATTTGGAAATGGAAAAAAATTTAGAAGATCCTGAGTATCTCTGACAATTAAACATGGCAGCATGGTTTAATAATAAACTATAGCTGCTACTAGAATTTAAATTTTAGACTATTTGCTATGCTTAATTACAAAAGTAAGGAAATAAATCCTCCATAATTTATGTTTCCATGTAGTTTGTTATTCATGTTTAACATTTAAATTAATTGCAATTTTGTAAGCAATTTTTCCTAAATTTAGTTATCTTTTTGTCTTCAAAATTAGGAGATAGCTTTACATAATGAGCATCTGGATAATGTGTTAATCAGTTTTTCCATGTTATAACAGGTCCACAAAAGAGTTAATTTGATTTTGTCTTCACCTAGAAATTTGGCATGTTAGAGGGAAAAAAAAAAGTGATTGAAACTCAAAGGTTAAGAAAGTATCAAGTGATGGAAAGAGAAAATCAGAAATACTGTAACAAAGGTAAAACATAGAGGAAACCCCTTGATTCCAGGCTCATACAAATGACCTACTACGCCAATGAAAATTTTAAAGACAATGCAAACAGAAGCTTGAAATGGGTGGGTGTGCACAGTGAGGCTTGCTCTTTTCAACCTTGCCAATAACAGAATATGCCTGGATTAATCTGCTGGAGAATAAGAGCCACATGGAGCACATCTAAACTGCTCCAGTTGCCCCAACAATGGTTAGTTTAGATCAGCCAATAGTCAGCTAACTCCCAGCCAAGATCAGATGAGCCTCCTTCACAACCTCTAGCTGTTGCTAGAGTGATAAACAGTTGCTATCCAATTTTAGGATAGTTTGTTACATAGTAAAAGTAAAAAAAATAATACCAGATGGTTTGTAATTATTAGGTGCAAATTTTGGATATTCTAAGTACAACTGGTACTCTAACTAGAATAAAGTACACCTAATATAACACTTAAACATGAAATGGACCTACCCTTACAAAATAAGTAGCAAAGAAAATATTCTTAGTTTCAAGTATACTTTAAAATATATATATTCTTATATTGTCATACATTTGATTATATTTATTTATATATGTGTTAGAAATTCTGAGACTTCTCAGAATTTATCATATTCATTATATGCTAAATACAAGTTTAAATATAAGAGAATACAACAAGTTATTTGAACCTGAATGCAGAGAATAAATACTTTATTAACAAATTACAGTTGAAAGTCACAAGAAAAAAAGGGATATATTAAGGCCGAGCCATACAGATACACACACACACACATATATGTAGATATATATATATAGAGAGAGAGAGAGACAAATCCAAAGACTGTTACCTCTTTACATTTTAACAACCTCTGATTTTTCTTTTACACATTTAGGCAGTGTGTTTTCTTTCCTTCTTAGTTAAAGAAACAAATCTTGACCAATATTTCTAAATCATATTTTGATGACAACTTACAGGATCATGTGTTGAGACAATGACTAGTGTATCAAATGCTATCTGATAGTTTTCTCAGCATATTCCATGTGTGGTGGTATATTTACGTTGGTGTGAAAAATCTGACAACTGATCATCTTCTCTTTTCCAGCAAAACTAACACGTAATTTTTTTAATGATTTTTTAATAGTCTTAACTAAAATAAGCTTAGACTTCCTTCCAAGTCAGTCGAATGCCCAAAGCATATTATTTTCTGCCCTTCTCAAACCCTCCTATATGTTTTAAGTAGCCTTTAGAATATGATTGCATGGCTGTATTTCAGATCTATAAACTTGAATTTTTCAAAATCCAAAATTACTTTCTTATGCAAATAGCAATCCTACATAGTGTAGAATAATTTTTCTTCTGTATAGTGCCCTTTTATAAAAATGGGTAACCACTTACACAAAAAAGACATGAATTTAGTCCATCTGAAAAAGCACTCCAGCTCCCTAATTCCACTTTTGAAGGAGAAGGCAGAGGCAAGTTTACATTATCTCAGAAAACTGAGATTTAGTTGAAGGTCATGCACGGGCTTTGGTTACAGATAGGCTTGAATCCAAATCCTGTCTCTGCCATTTATTACTATTGTTTATTATTAATAGGTGTTTATTTATTATTGCCATGGAAAAATAACGAAAACTTTCTGTGCTCCAGTTTTCTCTCTGTAAATTGGCATTTGATATTATTCCATAAGATCAATACTTGAATAAAATATTATAGGCAACCAATTTATTCATTAATTCATTCATTCAACAAATGTTTATTGAGCATTTACCACATGCCAGGCACCATTTTAGATGCTGAGGATATGGCAGTGAACTAACTAGACAAGGTGTTGTCCTTATGAGGTTGACATTCCAGGAATAGCAGACAGATCGTAAAAAAAATGAACATGTAAATATTAAATAAGCAACATGAAAAAATACCACATATAAAATAAAATGGGGTAAAGGGGACTATGAATCTTGAAGCAGGTGAAGAAGTGAGCCATGTGGATGTTTGGAGGAAGAACATTACAGGAAGGAGCTCACTTGGCAAGTTCAAGGAACTGTCTGCCTAGAGCACAGTAAGCAAGCGAGAGAGAAGGAGGTAAGTTCAGAGAGGCAGAGGAGGGCCAGATCTACCAGGTCCTTGTAGGTCATGAAAAGGTCTTTGCCTTTTACTCTAATACTGGAAGCTATTAGAGGTTTTAAACAGAGGAGTAACGTGAGAGTCGACTACAGGCAAGAGAAGAAGCAAGAAGATTGGTTAGGAAATGCTTGCAAATATGCAGCTAAGACAGTGGCTTGGACCAAAGTGTTAGCTTTAGAGGAGATGAAAAGTTGTTGAAAACTGGATATATTTTGAAGATAGAGCCTACAGAATTAGCTCATGGACTGGATCTGGGATTGAGAGTACCAGAAGAATCAAGGATGAAGGTTCTAGTCTAAGAAACACGAAAAATGAAACTGCTATTATTGAGATGGAAAGGACAGTTAAAGGCAAAGTTGTAGGACAGGATAGGGTAGGATAGATTAGGCATTTGGTTTGGGACAAGTTTTTTTTTTCCTTTTTGCCTGTTTTGCTTTTGGGGGGGACTGTCAACCATCCAAGCACTTGGATATACAAGTTGGAGTTCAGGAGAGAAATGTAGGCTGATGTGTACATTTGAAAGTTGCACACCAATAGTAGGAGTAGCCTAAAGTTCAGCTTTAGGTTTGGTTTTGAGGTAAATACTGTTATTCACTTTTGGAGAAGCGAACATAGTGAATGTTGTCATTATTTCTGGTATGTGAGATCATGGATGTTACCATCAGATCCTGTCAGCATCACAACTATTGTAAAAATAAAGCATGCTGTATGAATGTCGGGCCAATCAGGAGTGATTGAAAGCAAACAGTGGTTTAAACAGGGAAAGTTTAATATAAATAATTATTAACTATGATAAAAGAGTGACTCTAGGATATAAGAAAACTCTGTATCTTGCCTAGGGCTAAGAGAGAGTACCCAAGGAAGGACAATCATGGAAAGGTGGCCCTCCTTCCAAAGGTTGGGTTTCAAACCTTTTGGGGGAAGGTGTAATCCAGCTTACTGGATGACAAGGCAGTTTGGTGATTTTCCCAGTCCAGAGCTGGTCTGGAGTTGGTGGGCAAGAAGGAAGCATCCCACTGGAGTGCAGTAAGGGGCCAGGGGAGGTACAGGTGGGACACAGGTGAGCATAGTCAGGTATGTGAGCATGCAGAGGGAATGGGGGTTCCAATGCAGCAGAGGGCTTGGAGCACAGTGTCTGTGAGGTGAGCCACTGCCAACAGCCAGCATGCAGGCTTGCGGAGGGATTGGAGGCAGGGGTACAGGCTCACCACAGCCGGGGGACCGGGCACATAGATATGCAGAGGGAACAGGAGCCCTGTTGTGGTCAGGAGGGCCATGGCATAAGGACCATAGGAGACAAACCTGGGGTAGCTTACACACAAACAGGAACAGGGGTGCCAATATGGACAGGAGGGCTTTGGGAGTATGGTATCCATGTTGAGAGGGCTATGGAAAATGATCACCAGGACAGATAAGGGCTGCAAGGTTGCATTCTGGGTGGATGGCCACTGCAGCGTACGACCAGGTGTCTTTCCACCCACACTGCTGACCCACCCCCCAGCAGCCAGAAACAGCAGGAAGCCCAATCCTCCTTCAATGTCCCTTTAGTGCCCTCTACTGAGAAAGTTCAACATCACACTCATTGTAAAGGAGAGAGGCTTAGAGGAATGCCATTCCATCCATTTGTCCAGAACGTGTTAAAGGGTAAATCTGGAGCTGAGAGATAATAAACTGATAATTGGCATACATGTCATTAAGATTTATTATTAATATCTGAATAGTCATTCTCAAATATAGGTAAGCATTCTAGAAATAACTTTAAGTAAAACTCCCTGTGTGCATTATATGCTGAAATACTATCTTTCAAAGTGTAATTGCATGTTTATTGTTGCAAGAGGAAATAAGGATGATTGTGGAATTTGTAATGTTATACACAGAACAATTATTAATAACTCTCATTTAGATAAATAGTGAAGAAATTGACAGTCAGTATCCCTCTTACCAGAGTTTGCCAGCTAGATAACTTTAGGAAATATATGTCCCCCTTTAAGAGTAAATGCCTATAGAAATTTAAATAACAAATCAAAAAGAAGTATTTGAATATTAGCTTACACCATAATTATATTTTTTGTAAAATATTTGGTATATTAGCTCCAAATATTAAATAAAATTACCCTTTCAGCATATATTTATTTTGTAGTCATTTAATTTTTTTAGGCCATAAGTCTATTTTAAGAATTCTTCTCAAAATTGTAAGTATGAAATAAAAACAGAATATCAACTTTGCTATTTCACAATTTAACCAAAAAGAAAACCTCCACAAATAAATACAGCATCCATTTTGAACTGTCTTCTACTATACATAAAAAGGAACATAAAAATATAATGACAATTTAAAAATGTTAGAGATACAAGTGAAAATTCAGGGATAATTTGTTTTGAAAATCTATTATTCTGCTCCACTGCTACATTTTTAGGCCCAAGAGTTAATAAAGACAATTTTTCCCTAAGTTATTATGTGAAGTATCAGATGTATGCACTAAGAGGAACAATTTTAAGTTGGCTTTGAGAAATGTTCAGAAAGATCTATGTTTTGTACGTTAATGAAGCTGCATCATCATCACTGCTTTTATAAAGTCAACAAACATATTCCTTTCATATGCCTTTTTTATGATTTCTTAGTTTCAATCTCACTTTTAATTTCTTTTCAGAAGCAACCCTTTTCACTTTCCTTTTTACAAAACAGTATAAAAATCCATGATTGAAGGAAGTAAGACTATACTTTTTTTTTTTTTTTTTTTTATGCGTTACGCGGGCCTCTCACTGTTGTGGCCTCTCCCGTTGCGGAGGACAGGCTCCGGACGCGCAGGCTCAGCGGCCATGGCTCACGGGCCCAGCCGCTCCGCGGCATGTGGGATCCTCCCAGACCGGGGCACGAACCCGTGTCCCCTGCATCGGCAGGCGGACTCTCAACCACTGCGCCACCAGGGAAGCCCAAGACTATACTTTTGATCATACATTTATGTGATTCAACAGTAAGATTGTAGTTGATGTTATTTCTAACACTGACATTGAAATAACGGTATCATTTTTTAAGCATACATTGTAGCATTTAAAGTCAATTTCATAAAGAAAAACGTTCACATACTTTAGGAATGTAGAACTTGAAAGATATATCATTCAGTGATAAGCACAGTTTTTAGTATTCATGCCATTCCATTCACATTGATCAAAAAGCAGCAAAGTGAATTTCATTATTTTACCACTTAACATTGTTTAATTCAGAAAGTAAAATATCCTTTATAGGTATGTCATTCCAATTGCAACACTCAAAAAAGTTTTTAAGGTAATACTTTAATAGCAGAATTGTTAAATTTATGACTTTTGTAACATCTATAAATGTTAAATGTGAAAAATTCATATTTCATGGGATAATTACTTTTAAAGTATTACCTTCTTTTAAGGAAATTAAAAGTATGTTAGCAAAAACACTCACATTGTACTATAAAATTAATATATTCATACTGTTCTTTGAAAAGTTCAATGAAAGAACCAAAAAAATACTTTAATTAAATTTTATAAACATATGTTAAATGCTAACCACTGCAAGTTGATGCAGGAAATGCAAGAAAGAATAATATAGCACAATAACCCACACTCAAATTTCTCACAACCAGTTGGGGAAAGAAAGGCACAAACAATACTAAAAATAATGCCAGAGAGACTACAGTAAGTGCCACAAGGGAACTTCAGTAATCATATCCCTCCTCTTTTAAGCAATTTAGTCTTTTATTTATACAATTTTCTATCAAAATGTGCTTTTACTTTTGCAGCACTTTTCGGCAGTCCTCAAAGATTTTTGCTTCATTACAAATGAAACAGTAATTGTAACCTACTCTTGGAGTAATTTCTGTTATCTTTATATCATCTTGTGGTCTTCTTACCCTTTTGAGTTCTAAAGTAAATTTAGGATAAAACCATACTTTACAACCTTTGGGGTATAGGACCTTCTACCATCTCTGTAAATTCTAAGACTTATTTCCTTACGACTCTCTGTTTTTATGGTCCAGTGAACCATTTAATTTTCCTCACACTCACCGCTCCTCTTCAAACCAAAGCAACAAATACATATTTTCAATACAACTCAATTCTACCATTTGCTTGCTGTCTTCCAATAGAAACTCACTCACACCAAACACATCATGGTTGTATTTTTGCTGAAAATGATTAGGTTCACAGTGAGAGTAGGATGTAAATCAGGGTTTCTGCTGTTGTCCATTATCTTACTGGTCCCCTCAACTTTCTCTTGGGGTTACTTTGCTCACTCTAACAGTTAGGATTAAATTCAAGTGCACATAACCAAAAACCCAAAAGAGAAGTGATTTTTACCTCTTTTTCACGTACAAAAAATAGAAATCAGCAGTCTCTAATGAGTGTTGGCTTAGTGCTAGTGAGAAAACGAGTTCCCTTCCAAATTCCTCTCCGAGCATACATGGAACATACCTTTTAACCTCAAAGTCACAAGGAGCTCCAAGGAGAAAAATGGCTGCTAGAGCTTCAGAGAGCTGGAGGGTGGGGCGGGGGGTAGGAGGAAGAAGATGAAGTGGAAGGGCAAAGAGCATCTTTTGCCTGTCTCTCCTTTAAGTAGTCTTCTCACATGTCCCACACACTGATGTCCAAACTTAGACAATGGTTACACATCAGCTGGAAAGGACTACTAGGCTTGCAGTCTTTCATCTAGATACATTACTGCTCTGAATAAAATCAGATTCTAAGGAATATTGAAATGTAACTACTCCATCCTATCTATCATCTTCTTATAATAGAAAGGGTTAGTAAATAGAAAAGGATAGAAAGCATAAGACAGAGATAGAATTGAAGAATTTTTGTGACCAACAGAAAAAGATGAAGTAAAGTAAATATGATGCTTGGAGAATAGCACTTCAGGGTAAAAAGAATTGACCAAGGGATAAAGACGAAGAGAGCAGGATAAAAACAAAAGGTAATCATTTATTTATTTGCCTACTATACATCAAAAACTATACTAGGTTACAGAGTATATAATAGCCAACAAGAGAGATACAATTCATGCCTTCATGGAATTCATATTCTAGTGGATACTCTGAGAACACTACAATCACAATGACTCTAAATAGTTGATTGGAGGACCAGACATAGAATAAAATGGCCCTTGATACATGTGTTATGTAAAACAAAGCAAAATGAATTCTCAAAGTCTCACTAAAACTTTAGGGAAGGAAAAGTCTCTCTCTTTTTTTTGGAATTTTATTTTATTTATTTTTATACATCAGGTTCTTATTAGTTATCTATTTTATACACATCAGTGTATACATGTCAATCCCAATCGCCCAATTCATCACACCACCATCCCCACCACCCCGCGGCTCTCCCTACTTGGTGTCCATACGTTTGTTCTCTACATCTGTGTCTCAACTTCTGCCCTGCAAATTGGTTCATCTGTACCATTTTTCTAGGTTCCACATATATGCATTAACATATATTTGTTTTTCTCTTTCTGACTTACTTCACTCTGTATGACAGTCTCTAGATCCAACAAATGACCAAATTTCGTTCCTTTTTATGGCTGAGTAATCTTCCACTGTATATATGTACAACTTCTTTACCCATTCATCTGTCAATGGGCATTTAGGTTGCTTCCATGACCTGGCTATTGTAAACAGTGCTGCAATGAACATTGTGGTGCATGTGTCTTTTTGAAATATGGCTTTCTCTGGGTATGTGCCCAGTAGTGGGATTGCTGAAGCATATGGTAATCTTATTTTTAGCTTTTTAAGGAACCTCCATACTGTTCTCCATAGTGGCTGTATCAATTTACATTCCAACCAACAGTGGAAGAGGGTTCCCTTTTCTCCAGACCCTCTCCAGCATTTGTTGTTTGTAGATTGTCTGATGAGGCCCATTCTAACTGGTGTGAGGTGATACCTCATTGTAGTTTTGATCTGCATTTCTCTAATAATTAATACTGTGGAGCAGCTTTTCATGTGCTTCTTGGCCATATGTATGTCTTCTTTGGAGAAATGTCTATTTAGGTCTTCTGTCCATTTTGGGATTGGGTTGCTTGTTTCTTTAATATTGAGCTGCATGAGCTGCTTTTATATTTTAGAGATTAATCCTTTGCCCGTTGATTTGTTGGCAAATATTTTCTCCCATTGTGAGGGTTGTCTTTTCATCTTGTTTATGGTTTCCTTTGCTGTGCAAAAGTTTTTAAGTTTCATTAGGTCCCATTTGTTTATTTTTGTTATTATTTCCATGACTCTAGGAGGTGGATCAAAAAAGACCTTGCTGTGATTTATGTCAAAGAGCATACTTCCTATGTTTTCCTCCAAGAGTTTTATAGTGCCCGGTCTTACATTTAGATCTCGAATCCATTTTGAGCTTATTTTTGTGTATGGTGTTAGGGAGTGTTCTAATTTCATGCTTTTACATGTAGCGGTCCAGTTTTCCCAGCACCACTTATTCAAGAGACTGTTTCTTCTCCATTGTATATCTTCGCATCCTTTGTCATAGATTAGTTGACCATAGGTGCGTGGGTTCATCTCTGGGCTTTCTATCTTGTTCCACTGATCTGTGTTTCTGTTTTTGTGCCAGTACCATATTGTCTTCATTACTGTAGCTTTGTAGTATAGTCAGAAGTCAGGGAGTCTGATTCCTCCAGCTCTGTTTATTTCCCTCAAGACTGCTTTGGCTATTCGGGGTCTTATGTGACTCCATACAAATTTTAAGATTTTTTGTTCTAGTTCTGTAAAAAATGCCATTGGTAATTTGATAGGGATTGCACTGAATATGTAGATTGCCTTGGGTAGTATAGTCATTTTCACAATATCGATTTTTCCAATCCAAGAACATGGTATATCTCTCCATCTGTTTGTATCATCTTTAATTTCTTTCATCAGTGTCTTATAGTTTTCTGCATACATGTCTTTGGTCTCCCTAGGTAGGTCTATTCCTAGGTATTTTATTCTTATTGTTGCAATGGCAAGTGGGAGTGTTTCCTTAATTTCTCTTTCAGATTTATCATCATTAGTGTATAGGAATGCAAGAGATTTCTGTGCATTAATTTTGTATCCTGCAACTTTACCAAATTCATTCATTAGCTCTAGTAGTTTTCTGGTGGCATTTTTAGGATTCTCTGTATAGTATAATGTCATCTGCAAACAGTGACAGTTTTATTTTTTCTTTTCCAATTTGTATTCCTTTAATTTCTTTTTATTCTCTGATTGCCATGGCTAGGATTTCCAAAACTATGTTGAATAATAGTGGTGAGAGTGGACGTCCTTCTCTTGTTCCTGATCTTAGAGGAAATGCTTTCTGTTTTTCACCATTGAGAATGATGTTTGCTGTGGGTTTGTCATATATGGCCTTTATTATGTTGAGGTGGGTTCCCTCTATGCCCACTTTCTGGAGAGTTTTTATCATAAATGGGTGTTGAATTTTGTCAAAAGCTTTCTCAGCATCTATTGAGATGATCATATGGTTTTTGTTCTTCAATTCTTTAATATGCTGTATCACATTGATTGATTTGCATACATTGAAGAATCCTTGCATCTCTGGGATAAATCCCACTTGATCATGGTATATGATCTTTTTATTGTGTTGCTGGATTCTGTTTGCTAGTATTTTGTTGAGGATTTTTGCATCTATATTCATCAGTGATATTGGTCTGTAATTTTTTTTTTTTTTTTTTAGTATCTTTGTCTGGTTTTGGTATCAGGGTGATGGTGGCCTCATAGAATGAGTTTGGGAGTGTTCCTTCCTCTGCAATTTTTTGGAAGAGTTTGAGAAGGATGGGTGTTAGCTCTTCTCTAAATGTTTGATAGAATTCACCTGTGAAGCTATCTGGTCCTACACTTTTGTTTGCTGGAAGATTTTTAATCACAGTTTCAATTTCATTAGTTGTTATTGGTCTGTTCGCATTTTCTATTTCTTCCTGGTTCAGTCTTGGAATGTTATACCTTTCTAAGAATTTGTCCAATTCTTCCAGGTTGTCCATTTTATTGGCATAAAGTTGCCTGTAGTAGTCTCTTAGGATGCTTTGTATTTCTTCAATGTCTGTTGTAACTTCTCCTTTTTCATTTGTAATTTTATTGATTTGAGTCCTTTCCCTCTTTTTCTTGTTGGGTCTGGCTAATGGTTTACCAACTTTATCTTCTCAAAGAACCAGCTTTTAGTTTCATTGATCTTTGCTATTGTTTTGTTTCTATTTCATTTATTTCTGCTCTGATTTTTATGATTTCCTTCCTTCTGCTAACTTTGGGTTTTGTTTGTTCTTCTTTCTCTAGTTTCCTTAGGTGTAAGGCTGGATTGTTTGAGATTTTTCTTGTTTCTTGAGGCAGGCTTGTATAGCTATAAACTTCCTTCTTAGAACTGCTTTTGCTGCATCCCATAGGTTTTGGATTGTCGTGTTTTCATTTTCATTTGTCTCTAGGTATTTTTTGATTTCCTCTTTGATTTCTTCAGTGATCTCTTGGTTATTTAGTAACATATTGCTTAGCCTCCATGTGTTTGTGCTTTTTACAGTTTTTTAACTGTAAATCATTTCTAATCTCATAGCATTGTGGTCAGAAAAGATGCTTGAAACAATTTCAATTTTCTTAAATTTACTGAGGTTGATTTGTGACCCAAGATGTGATCTATCATGGAGAATGCTCTGTGCACACTTGAGAAGAAAGTCTAATCTGCTGTTTTTGGATGGAATATCCTATAAATATCAATTAAATCTATCTGGTCTATTGTTTCACTTAAAGCTTCTGTTTCCTTATTTATTTTCACTTTGGATGATCTGTCCATTGGTGTGAGTGAGGTGTTAAAGTCCCCCACTATTGTGTTACTGTTGATATCCTCTTTTATAGCTGTTAGCAGCTGCCTTATGTATTGAGGTGCTCCTATGTTGGGTGCATATATATTTATAATTGTTATCTCTTCTTCTTGGATTGATCCCTTGATCATTATGTAGTGTCCTTCCTTATCTCTTGTAACAGTCTTTATTTTAAAGTCTATTTTATCTGATATGAGTATTGTTACTCCAGCTTTCTTTTGATTTCCATTTGCATGGAATATCTTTTTCCGTCCCCTCACTTTCAGTCTTTATGTGTCCCTAGGTTTGAAGTGGGTCTCTTGCAGACAGCATATATATGGGTCTTGTTTTGGTATCCATTCAGGAAGCCTGTGTCTTTTGGTTGGAGAATTTAATGCATTCACGTTTAAGGTAATTATCAATATGTATGTTCCTATGACGATTTTCTTAATTGTTTTGGGTTTGTTTTTGTAGGTCCTTTTCTTCTCTTGTGTTTCCCACTTAGAGAAGTTCCTTTAACATTTGTTGTAGAGCTGGTTTGGTGGTGCTGAATTCTCTTAGCTTTTGCTTGTCTGTAAAGCTTTTCATTTCTCCATCGAATCTGAATGAGATCCTTGCTGTGTAGAGTAATCTTGGGTGTAGTTTCTTCCCTTTCATCACTTTAAATATACCATGCCACTCCCTTCTGGCTTGTAGAGTTTCTGCTGAGAAATCAGCTGTTAACCTTATGGGAGTTCCCTTGTATGTTATTTGTCATTTTTCCCTTGCTGCTTTCAATAATTTTTCTTTGTCTTTAAGTTTTGCCAATTTGATTACTATGTGTCTCGGCGTGTTTCTCCTTGGGTTTATCCTGTATGGGACTTGCTGCACTTCCTGGACTTGGGGGGCTATTTCCTTTCCCATGTTAGGGAAGTTTTTGACTATAATCACTTCAAATATTTTCTCGGGTCCATTCTCTCTCTCTTCTCCTTCTGGGACCCCTATAATGCGAATGTTGTTGCGTTTAATGTTGTCCCAGAGGTCTCTTAGGCTGTCTTCATTTCTTTTCATTCTTTTTTCTTTATTTTGTTCTGCAGCAGTGAATTCCACCATTCTGTCTTCCAGGTCACTTATCCGTTCTTCTGCCTCAGTTATTCTGCTATTGATTCCTCCTAGTGTAGTTTTCATTTCAGTTACTGTATTGTTCATCCCTGTTTCTTTCTTCTTTAATTCTTCTAGGTGTTTGTTAAACATTTCTTGCATCTTCTCGATCTTTGCCTCCATTCTTTTTCTGAGGTCCTGGATCATCTTCACTATCATTGTTCTGAATTCTTTTTCTGGAAGATTGCCTATCTCCCCTTTTGTAGTTGTTTTTTGAGGGTTTTATCTTGTTCCTTCAACTGGTACATAGCCCTCTACCTTTTCAACTTGTCTATCTTTCTGTGAATGTGGTTTTTGTTCCATAAGCTGCAGGATTGTCAAGTAAAAGTCTTTAAAACTGCTAGCTAGCACAGTTTAGTAATCAGTATTAATCATTAGTATTTTAAGATACGCAAATTTTCACTTCTTTTCTGCTCCCACTTAATTTTGTTACTTTAAAATTTTCTTTAACCCCAGAAATTGTAAAGGGGCTGATGACTAAAGCAAATATTATAGGGAGATGAATAGATTAGAGAGAGGAGTAAGGAGAAAAAAGTTGATATCTGCCAAGGGTGTGGAGGAAGTGGTACTTAATACATTACTGGAATGATGGGTGGAATTTCAATAGAAATGTGGACAGAAGAACATTCCTTATAGGGAAGAAGAGCATTTTTAAAAGCATTAAAGCCATTAATATCTACTGTTTAATAAAATTTAAGGAGATCCAACAAACATAGAAAGATTATCTCTTAAATATCTCCAAAAGCAAAAAAAAGTTCTTCATTATTGTTGTAATTTTTCAGTGTAGAGGGTTTGGAGAGGCAACACTGTGAGACTAAAAAAGCACTCAAGTACATGCAAAAATGTCTAGAATTTTGTGCTGGTTCTTCTACTGATTACGTTTAAAATAGTAGAATAAGACAATCTATACTGCCTACATCACAAGTTTATATTAAAAAGGGTTTTTTTCAGCACTTTGAAAACTATTAAAGACTACAGAAAAATAAGGTTAAGTCATTATGCTTAATCACCATCACTATACATGAGCTCAGGAAATGAAGGTTAGAGGATGACCACAATGCACTTTACACTGGAAAACTGATCCAGGAATAACTCCACAAAAATGCAGAAATAGATATTCCCATTTAGTCTTAGAGGAAATACTGTTGACCCTGTTGATTTTATAGTTTATAGTTAAGCTGTAACAACAGCTACCTTTATAGGTTTGTCAGTTTTTGTCAATTTTTAGCCAAAATTATACCAGAACATAGTCCCTTCTTTTAGATCAAACTGAAAGGTCCTATTCAGATCTTAAAAACAGGGCCAAGGGGCAATTTAATCATGAATCCCAGGCAGCAAAAACTGAGAAAAAAAACTCCAATTCCTATCAGGGATCTCCGTTATGGACTCTGTTCTGTGAATAAAAGTAGTTTCCTGGTCCTGCAAAAGAGTTTTCCAGCCACATTGCTAAACCAGGTGCTATTAGCTCTAGGGAACCAGAGAGAAGTTGCAAAATCAGTGATAAGTTTTCAGTTTCTTACTTTCTTTCTGCCGTAGAGCTACTCATTGGTTGGTTTTAGAGTCAAATTGAAAAAGTATTGTAAACCCCTATCTTTCTGTTGATTAAAAAAATGTAATCAATTAACTTCTCTACCTTTCATTGTTTTAGATTAAATATTATTTGCCCTAATACCTGCTTTAACTAGGATAGAAATTATCTTTCTTCAGTCATTATTCACAGTGAATTAACCATTCTCCTTTATTTCTCACATTATACTTCTGCTAAATTATCATCCTAAGATATCAAATTACTATAGACATTTTCTGCTTTTTGAATCTATCAATCAAAGATGAGGATTACATGCTCTATCTATGGCTTATTCCTTATTTGTAAAATTAAAATTTAACTGTATCAAATTAGAAGTAACATGATAGAATAGCCCCATAATTTGAATAATTTTCTGTGTCAGAAGTTATATTTTTGCTAAAGGACTGTCTACTACTTTTTTTGAACTAAATCTTCTTGATTTGCTTTTAAATTGCCTGTCAATTATGTATGATAATAACATTTCATTATTAATGATTTAAGTATGATATTCATTTTGCTATAGTTATATTGTGATATTGAATATAGGGGGGAAATCACTAGAGAAATTAAGACACTGAGCTACATTGCCAATAACATTTTCGTTTATCATCTCTGAGTATCAATCATCTCTGAAACAAATAAAACAACTATAGATGGTTTAAGTGTAGTTCTGTATTGAATAAGTAGAAACATAGCAGAATCTTGACTCTGGAATTTCTTCTTGCCTTATTATTCAATGATTCATGCTGCTTAATATTATTATATTATAAAGAAAAACACTGAAAAATAACATATGAAATAATATTTTTTCTAGTTCAAATAATTTGGACTTATATAATCAATTAGCAATGATCAAAGAGAATTATATAATGAGTTAACACAAAATCTATGAATGAATCCTTGTTATTTGTTTTATGGATATACTTAACTATATTTCCTTAAAGTAAAAAATCAAATGATTATATATCTTGTTATACTGTTTATATCTATATTTATATCTATATCTATAATGTAGCTGCTGAAAAAGAGGAGGGAATCTATCTACCCATCTATCTAGCTATCTAGATAAAAAATTTTCCCCTGTAAAGTCTATAGCCAGGGATAAAGGCCATGAGACTAAACATAGGAAAATGGAGATTTTAGTCTTGGCTCTTTTTTCTCACATACTATGTATGGTTTGAACATCCCTTAACACTTGGATTCTCACATTCCTGACTGTAAGCAGAAATTGGATCAAATGATATATACAATCCTGCCTACCTTTGGGATTCTACAATTCCATGACATGTAATTTCAAGATGTGCTCAAAGCCTTTATCCTGCACAGATAAAATTCACAAGAGTCATCTCTCTCTTTCTTTCACTTTGATCAAAGATGACTAAAACTGATAAAAGCAACTTGTTAAATTCTTCATGATGACAAGGAATTCCATCAGTTCTGACCTAGGTGTCTATCAAATACAACTTCTGATTTAACAGTTTGCCAGTTACATTCTTAACTACCATAAAGTGCTCATGAATGATTGAAAATTTTCCAATAGTTCACTCCATCCCATCCCTGTTTGTAACTTTAATCCCAATAATACATATGACCTTAGCAAGATTGTCCCATGACATGAACTAATGTTACTAATATTTTGAATAATGCATTGAAAGGAATGCACACAGTCAACTTTTCATCAGTAGTTCATTAGAAGACTATTTTCCAAATATGAATGAATAACTTTCTTCCCCTAGATACTTATAGTTGAACTTTACTCTGTATCACAGAAAACAATTGAGAGCTCAATGATGATATTTACTATATTAATCTTAATAGATAGCAGAGAGAGATACACAAGATAGGGAAATTGCACTGTTTATTATGTCATTTCATGCAATCAGAAAAACTACTAAAATGTAAGATAACATTATGAGAGAGAATGTGTTATTTTTCAAAACCATAAATAGCACTGCTAAACAACAAAGGGGAAATAGATGAAGTCTTATGTGAATTACATCTATAAATCCTGACAAAATTTATTCTAATTTAATCTTTCTGTATTGCTTGAAAAGGACAATCACCTATAAAAATGTTTAATGAACTCTGTCTGAAATGCTTTTGAACTTTCTGACTAAAGATAAAAGAAAGTATTTTGCATGTGAAAAACTAGAGACGCAACAAAGTTCTTATTTCCTAAAACTTGCCAAGAGAACAAAAATATATCTTTGGGGCTTCCCTGGTGGCGCAGTGGTTGAGAATCTGCCTGCCAATGCAGGGGACACGGGTTCGAGCCCTGGTCTGGGAAGATCCCACATGCCACGGAGCGACTGGGCCCGTGAGCCACAACTACTGAGCCTGTGTGTCTGGAGCCTGTGCTCCGCAACAAGAGAGGCCACGACAGTGAGAGGCCCGTGCACGGCGATGAAGAGTGGCCCCCGCTCGCCGCAACTAGAGAAAGCCCTCGCACAGAAACGAAGACCCTACACAGCCAAAAAATAAATAAATAAATAAATAAATGAATTAATTTAAAAAAAAAAAAAAGAAAACACCATTTAAAAAAAAAAAAAAAAAAAAAAAAAAAGAGTAATTTGCTTAAAAAAAAAAAAAATATATCTTTGAAAGTACAGGCAGCATAATTTTACTAATATTTAAAGATTATAATTATTGTGTTAAATCATGTAATATTTTTCTGATGTTTTTTAATTAATGGAAATTAGTTGAAAACAAAGCTTGGCATACATTTAAAATTATTCATCTAGAAATACATAGTATCCTAAACATAAAGTACTGTGAAAGGAAATTCCAAGCCACTTGCTTGTTATAATATAAAAATACATCAGACCATCATGTGATAAACAGTCTATTTATAGGAGAGAGTTTCTCCTTAAAGTGTACTACCACAGATTGCTCTTACTACTATGAAAAGAATGATTCTAAGTCACTGTTTAAGTTTTTCCAAGCATTTCCCATTTCAAGTTATACTGTAATTTGTAATAAATATAAATTTATATAGATTTGTGTTCATACAAATGAAGAGGCTGATGACTAGAGAGAATGGATCTCTTTTTAAAAAGTGTGTTCAGATATTATGGTGGTTATTACAGAAAGATAAATGTGAAGGAGAAAATGGTAGAAAAGTTAAAGCAAAATAAGTGTATCAGGGTTAAACACACACACATGCACACATAAACAAAACAAAAACAACAACAACAAAAAATCTTTTCCCCATCTGGCACCAGAATTCTCTTAGGAAGACAACTGCTATTGATTAGAAAATAGCTTATCTGTGGCTTAGAGTTGGGAAAAGAAAAATCAACAGGCATAATCATTATAAACACAGTAAAACAAACACACAGCAAAATTCAATTTGATAATATTTTGTTAAGGAATTTTGTGTCTTTGTTCTTGAGGGTACCAACTTGTAGTTTTCTTATAATGGGATATAACCACATGGCTTTGTTATCCAGGATATGCTGGATAGCATTAAAAAATAAATAATATTCCCATCTTTTCCATTTTCTAGAAAAGTTTCTATAGGATCACTATTTTTTATTCCTTAAATGTTTATGCCTGATACTTTTTTTCTCAGAAGATTTTTTCTTTTTCAATTTCTTTAGTAAATATATAATGGAACTAATCAGATTATCTGTTTCTTCTCAAGACAGTTTTGTTAGTGTATGTCTTTCAAAAAAATTGTCCATTTTATCTAAGCTGTCAATTTCTTTTGCATAAAGTTTTCCCAATAATTATATTACTATCCTTTTAATGTGTGGAGAATATGGAAGGTGTGAACTTTTAAATTTCTGATGTTACATAGTATTTTTTTGTTAATTCAGATTAAAAAATTTTTATTGCCACTATATAAATATATGGTTAGGTTTTGTTATGCACATCATTTCAATGTGTGTTGTCTCTTTATCTTGATGAGTCTACCTAAAGGTTTATCAGTCTGATTAACTTTTTAAAGTAACTAGTTTTTTGTTTCATTATTCACTGTCTGTGCTTTGCTCCATTGAGTTTAAACCTTTTTTTCTTTCTAATGTAAACATTAAAAATGGCTCATTAAGTCTCCTGGACTTCAGACTGTACGACAAAACTACAGCAATAAAGACAGTACAGCAGTACAGGACTGGCACAAAAACAGAAGAATACATCAATGGAACAGGATGGAAAGCCCAGAGATAAACCCACGCACATATGGTCACCTTATTTTTGATAAAAGAGGCAAGAATATACAATAGTTAAAAGACAGCCTCTTCAATAAGTGGTGCTGGGAAAACTGGACAGCTACATGTAAAAGAATGAAATTAGAACACTCCCTAACACCATACACAAAAATAAACTCCAAATGGATTAAAGACCTAATGTAAGGCCAGACACTATAAAAGTCTTAGAGGAGAACATAGGCAGAACACCCTATGACATAAATCACAGCAAGATCCTTTTTGACCCACCTCCGAGAGAAATGGAAATAAAAATAAACAAATGGGACCTAATGAACTTCAAAGCTTTTGCACAGCAAAGGAAACCATAAACAAGACGAAAAGACAGCCCTCAGAATGGGAGGAAATATTTTCAAATGAAGCAACTGACAAAGGATTAATCTCCAAAATTTGCAAGCAGCTCATGCAGCTCAACATCAAAAACACAAACAACCCAATACAAAAATGGGCAGAAGACCTAAACAGACATTTCGCCAAAGAAGATATACAGATTGCCAACAAACACATGAAAGGATGCTCAACATCATTAATCACTAGAGAAATGCAAATCAAAACTACAATGAGATATCACCTCACACCAGTCAGAACGGCCATGATCAAAAAATGTACAAACAATAAATGCTGGAGAGGGTGTGGAGAAAAGGGAACCCTGTTGCAGGGAATGTAAATTGATACAGCCATTATGGAGAACAGTACGGAGGTTCCTTAAAAAACTAAAAAAAGAACTATCATACGACCCAACAATCCCACTACTGGGCATGTACCCTGAGAAAACCATAATTCAAAAACAGCCACGTACCACAATGTTCACTGCAGCTCTATTTACAATAGCCAGGACATGGAAGCAACCTAAGTGTCCATTGACAGATTAATGGATAAAGAAGGTGTGGCACATATATACAATGGAATATTAGTCAGCCAAAAAAAGAAATGAAATTGAGTTATTTGTAGTGAGGTGGATGGACCTAGAGTGTGTCATACAGAGTGAAGTAAGTCAGAAAGAGAAAAGCGAATACCGTATGCTAACACATATATATGGAATCTAAAAAAAAAAAAAAAAAAAAGGTTCTGAAGAACCTAGGGGCAGGACAGGAATAAAGTCAGACGTTGAGAATGGACAGACGTTGAGAATGGACTTGAGGACATGAGGAGGGGGAAGGGTAAGCCAGGACGAGTGAGAGAGTGGCAATGACTTATATACGCTACTAAATGTAAAATAGATAGCTAGTGGGAAGCAGCCGCATAGCACAGGGAGATCAGCTCGGTGCTCTGTGACCACCTAGAGGGGTGGGAGGGAGAGGCAAGAGGGAGAAGATATGGGGATATATGTATATGTATAGCTGATTCACTTTGTTATAAAGCAGAAACTAGCACACCATTGTAAAGCAATTATACTCCAATAAAGATGTTAAAAAAAAACAGCTGATTAAAGTGTGGTATATAAGGGAAAAAAATCACTGATTTTGTAATCAAGATAGATCTTGGGTAACCATCAACTAAACAAAAAGACAGCCCACAGAATCTGAGAAAATATTTGCAAACGATGCGACCAACAAGGGCTTAATTTCCAAAATATACAAACAGCTCACACCACTCAATGTTAAAAAAACAAACAACCCAATCAAAAAATGGGCAGAAGACCTAAATAGACATTTCTCCAAAGAAGACATACAGATGGCTAACAGGTACATGAAAACATGCTCAACATTGCTAATTATTAGAGAAATGCGAATCAAAACTACAGTGAGGTACCACGTCACACCAGTCAGAATGGCCATCATCAAAAAGTCTACAAATAATAAATGCTGGAGAGGGTATAGAGAAAAAGGAACACTCCCACAGTGTTGGTGGGAATGTAATCTGGTGCACCCCCTATGGAGAACACTATGGAGCTTCCTTCAAAAACTAAAAATAGAGCTACCATATGAGCCAGCAATCCCACTCCTGGGCGTATATCTGGAGAAAACCATAATTCGAAAAGATACATGCATCTCAATGTTCATAGCAGCAATATTTACAATAGCCAAGACAAGGAAGCAACCTAACTGTCCACTGACAGAGGAATGGATAAAGATGATGTGGTACATACAAATAATGGAATATTACTCAGACATAAAAAGAATGAAATAATGCCATTTACAGCAACATGGATGGACCTAGAGATTATCTTATAGGTAAGTCAAACAGAGAAAGACAAAAATCATATGATATTGCTCATATGTGGAATCTAGAAAAATTCTACAAATGAAATATTATAAAATAGAAATACACTCACAGACAAAGGAAATGAACTTTTGGTTACCAAAGGGGAAAGGGGGTGGGAGGCATAAGTTAGGAGTTTGGAATTAACATATACACACTATAATATATAGAATAGATAACGAAAAAGAACCTACTGTATAGCACAGGGAAGTATAATCAATATCTTATAATAACCTTTAATGAAAAATAATCTGAAAAAGAATAGATATATATACGTGTATGACTGAATCACTTTGCTGTATACCTGAAACTAACACAACATGGTAAACCAACTATACTTCAGTAAAAAAATAAATAAAATAAAAACCTGAAAAAATAAAATGTGTCACATCTAAAAGTAAAACATTCATATATCAATTATCTTAATTCCAATGCTAATTAAAATATAATGAAAAAGATATAACTCACTCATCATTCACAATATACAGTTGTTTCATCAACTAAAACATACCAATTTCCAAAGCTGAACAACAAAAAATTATCTCAAGACCACTTGGTCTCCATTAACTAGGGAAAATCAGTTTATAATTGTTAGACTCTTATTTAATCCACATTCTGCACCATCACTACATCTGTCAGTGATCAACTGTTAGCACCATATATTCACTATATTCAAATTTTATTAATTTTCAAATTCTCAAAATATGGATGATTATATAAGAACTATTATATAAAACCAAAATGAAGTCTCACAATTTTCTGGTAAATGGATGGAAATGTTTACAGTTTTTTAAAGAATTTTTAATTGTCATAATTCTTTAATGGGTTTTTCTTTTAAACCCCTATGAATAAAGATTAATGTGTAAAATGTTAGCCAATCCATAACTCCCTGTACAAAACAGGCTAGGTCTCTGCCCATTACACTACGATAGTAGACTGCAAGGACAGTAGCTTATTTTTTTTTCTAACTCCTTCCTTCGAAATTTCCCTTCTTGTTAGTCTTCTCTTACCTCTAGATATGTAAAAACTTAACGTCACTAGAGAAATGATTGCCCATTTGGTTTCTATAACTCCCACTAGAGTGTCAACCCCATGTACACAGGGGTCTTGTCTACTTTTGCTCATCATTATTGCCCAGCATCTAACAGGGCACATCAGGAATAAACTGTTCAATGCAGTTGTGGGATAAATAAATGAATTAATTGATTAACTAACTAAAATTAATGAGTCAGTCTGTCCCTCTCTCTCTCTCTCCCGCTCTCTTTCTCTCTTTCTCCCAAATAAAAGCAGTTACGGGGGAAAAAAGTAAAATTTCCCTTTAAATTCCCTTTTCTCTTGGAAAACTGAAAATTCTCTCCAAAAAAATACCAAAAATAAAACAAACAAACAAAAAATTTATCATCCAGGTAGTTTGGTTAAATAAGCTATTCTGAAGACTTTGAGAAAATATCTAGTTTATACAAGATTCTTAAGATGCAAGGCAAAGAATGAAGAGATCCATTTTTGTTTTCTCATCTCTAACTCCTACAGTTTTCTGACTAAGTGTGTAAAATATTCCACAGAAATGGGAGGATTGATTACTGGAGGTCCTCAGAGATGCAGCTCTCACTTGGATGCAGGCTGATTTTAAATAGCTTTTAGATTAAATAAACTTCTCCCTCTGAAACTCCTGACAGATAGTAGGAAGTGACTGGGATTACAGAGGATGTTTTCAACCTAAACTTTGGAGAATATGACTGCAATTTTTATCTCTACAGCATGGAAATTAAAGTGACAATGTAAACCAAGACATTAGGAAATGAGATTCTTCATGAATGAAAGCTTCTAAGTTTGCTGTTTGTTTTAACATACACTTCTAAATACATTCTATACTGCTATGTGTTGCTCTACATTTCTTGACCCTATTATGTTTCACTTGGATACAAATATCACTAACTCATCCACAGTATGATATATTTTTTGCTGGATTTCAAAAAGTGATGACTTATATTGCGTTCCCCAAACTCCAGCCCGGTCTCCCTTGTGACTCAATTGTTTGTACCTGGAGAAAGCTTAGTGAAAGCAAAAAGTAAGATCTATTGTGTTAAAGGAACTGAATTTTCATCTACATAAAGGAGCTGAACTTCAAAGGAATTTAGCTGGTGATTTGGGGCTTATTAACACCAGACTTTTAAAATGCGCTAGATTTCTAAGCAGCTAGATTTCCCTAGGCCCACTGCTGCAGAAATTGTATTATCTAATTTTTTTTTTTTGCTTCATTGAAGTATAACAAGTTAAAATTAAATATATATTTAAGGTGTACAACATGATAGTTTGATATATGTATACATTGTGAAATGATTACCACAATCAAGCTAATTAGTACATTCATAGTTACTTTTTTTGTGAGAACACTTAAGATTTACTCTCAGCAAATTTCAAGTATATAATACAGATTATTAAATATAGTCACCATGCTGTCAACACATTAGATCCTCTGAACTTATTCACCTTATAACTGAAAGTTTGTGTCTTTTGACCATCCTCTCCCTTAAAGCTCAACCCCATCCTCTGACAACCAATGTTCTGCAGTTTGGTTCTATGAGTTCATCTTTTTTACATTCCACATATAAGTGACATCATACAGTACTTGCCTTTCACTGTCTGGCTTATTTGACTTAGCATAACGTCCTCAAGTTCCATCCATGTTGTGCAAATGTCAGAATTTCCTTCTTTTTTAAAGCTGAATAATATTCTATTGTGTATATGTATACAACATTTTCTTTATCCATTCATCTGTCAATGGACACTTACGTTGTTTCAACATCTGGCTATTGCGAATAATGCTGCAACGAACATGGAAGTATAGATATCTCTTTGAGACACTGATTTCATTTCCTTTGTATATGTACCCTGTAGTGGGATTACTGAATAGTATTTTAGTTCTATTTTTAGGTTTTTGAGAAACCTCCATAATGCCTATACCAATTTACATTCCCACCAACAGTGCACAAAGGTTCCCATTTTTCCACACCATACCCAACATTTGTTATCACTTGTCCTTTTGATAATGGCCATTCTAATAGGCATGAGGTGATATCTCACTGTGGTTTTGATTTGCATTTCCCTGATGATTAGTGATATTCAGCATCTTTTCATGTACCCATTGGCCATTTCTATATCTTCTTTTGAGAAATGTCTATCCAGGTCCTTTTCCCATTTTTAAATTGGGTTGTTAGGGGTTTTTTTTGCTATTGAGCTATAGGAACTCCTTACACATTTTGGATACTAACCCCTTAACAGATATAGAGTTTGCAAATATTTTCTCCCATTCCATAGGTTGTCTTTTCATTTTGTTGACTGTTTCTTCTGCTGTGCAGGGCATTTTAGTTTTATATAATCCCACTTATTTATTTTTCCTTTTATTGCCTGTACTTTTGGTGTCATATTCAGAAAGTCATTGCCAAGACCAATGTAATAAAACTTTTTCTCCATATTTTCCTCTAGGATTTTAGGGTTTCAGGTATTTTTTTGAAGTCTTTAATCCATTTTTAATTTTGTTTATGGTGTGAGATATTGGTTCAGTTTCATTCTTTTGCATGTGAATATCTAGTTTGCTAATACCATTTATTAAAAAGATGATCCTTTCCCCATTGTGTATTGTTGGCACACTTATCACAGATTATTTATCAAGATATGTGTGGGTTTATTTCTGGGCTCTCTATTCTGTTCCATTGGTCTATGCATCTGTTTTTATGCCAGTACCATACTATTTTTTCTATTACTATAGCTTTGTAATGTAGTTTAAAACCATGAAGTATGATGCCTACAGTTTTGTTCTTCTTTCTAAAGATTGCTTTGGCTGTTCAGGGTTGCCAGGGGCTGCATATAAACCTTAGAATTGTTTTCTCTATTTCTCTAAAAATGGCATTGAAATGTTGATAGGGATTGCACCGATAGAATGTTTTGGGTAGTATGGATATTTTCATAATATTAACCCTTCTGATCCAAAAACACATGATATCTTTGCACATATTTGTGTCTTCTTCAACTTCTGTCATCAATGTCTTATAGTCTTCGGCATACAGTTTTTTCACCTCAATGGTTAAATTAATTCTTAAGTATGCTATTATTTTTAATGTTATTGTAAATGAGATTTTTCTCTTAATTTCTTTTTAAAATAGTTATTTGTTTAATTTTAAAAGTAACTTTTCAGGGCTTACAGGTTCACCACACATCCTAGACTGTGTACTTTCTTCACCATACTCATTATTTTAAGAAAGAAAGGAAAAGTTATAAATATAATGAATGTAAAGAGATAGAAATGGATGCAGGGATAAAATTCAGAAAGAACAAGTAAGGTATTTCTCCCTATCTTTTTGGTTTATTTTATATGATGAGATTTTTCCCCTTTTCAGAGGTCTCATTTCAGAATAAAAAAATACTGCCAATTGTATTAGTTTTCTGTTGCTGAAGTAACAAATTACCACAAATTTGGTGGCTTAAAATAACACAAACTTATTATCCCAAAGTTCTTTAGGTCAGAAGTCTGGTGGGATTGGCTTCTTTCTCTGCCTCTGCCTCACAAGGCCAAATTAAAAGTGTCTGCAGGGCTGTGGCCCTTTCTGAAGGCTCTAGGGGAGAATATGTTTTAAGAAACATTCAGATTTGTGCCAAAATTCAGTTGTACACAGATGTACGAGTCTCCATTTCCTTGCTGGCTCATGCCTAGGGGTCATTCTCAACTCCTTGAGTCTGCTTGATTTGTTAAAGGCCCCTCTCCTCCATCTTCAACGTCAGTAAGGGACAGTGGGATTCATCTCAGATTTTAACTCTCTCCTCTTCCTACTATACCTCTCACTGACTCTTCTGCCTTCCTCTTCTAATTTTAAGGGCCCATGTGATTAGACTGAACTCACTTGAATAATATAAGATAATCTCACTAATTTAAAGTCACCTGATTAGCAAACTTTAACTATCTCTGTAAAATTTCTTTCCCATGTAAAATTAACATATAGTCGCAGGAATTAAACAAATAATACCTTGAGACAAATGAAAACAAAAATACAACAATCCAGAATCTATCGGATGCAGCAAAAGCAGTTCTAACAGGGAAGGTTATAATGATACAAACTTACCTCAGGAAATCAAAAACATTCTCGAATAAACAACCTAACCCTACACCTAAAGGAGCAAGAAAAAGAACAACAAACAAAACCCAAAGTTAGTAGAAGGAAAAAACTCATAATGGTTTTTTTGATTTAATGATATTCATTTATTCAGAAATAAATGAAATAGAAGCTAAAAATCAACAGAAAAGATCAATAAAACTAAAACCTGGTTCTTTGAAAAAACAATATTAATATAACTTTAGCCAGACTCATCAAGAAAAAAATGATAGGCCCAAATCAATAAAATCAGAAATGAAAAAGGAGAATTTACAACAGCACCATGGGAATACAAGGGATCATAAGAGACTACTACAATCAACTATGTGCCAATAAAATGGACAACCTAGAAGAAATGGACAAACTCCCAGAAATGTACAATCTTCCAAGACTAAACCAGGAAGAAATAGAAAATATGAACAGACCAATTACCAGCAGTGATATTGAATCAGTAATAAAAAAAATTCCCAGAAAACAAAAGTCCAGGACCAGATGGCTTCACAGGCAAATTCTACCATTTAGAGAAGAGCTCTTCTCAAACTATTCCCAAAAAAATTGCAGAGGAAGGAAGACTTCCAAATTTATTCCATGAGGCCAGCACCACCCTGATACCAACAGCAAAGAAATCACAAAAGAAAATTATAGGACAATATCACTGATGAACATAGATGTAAAAATCCTCAACAAAATACTAGCAAACTGAATCCAACAATACATTAAAAAGATCAAACACCATGATCAAGTGGGATTTATCACAGGGATGCAGGGATTTCTCAATATCCGCAAATCAATCAATGTGATACACCACATTAACAAATTGAAGAATAAAAACCTTATGATCATCTCAATAGATGAAGAAAAGGCTTTTAATAAAAGTCAACATTGATTTATGATAAAAACTCTCCAGAAAATGGGCACAGGAGGAACATACCTCAACATAATAAAGGCCATATAGGACAAACCACAGCTAACATCATACTCAACAGTGAAAAGCTGAAAGCATTTCCTCTAAGATCAGGAAGAAAATAAGTATGCCCACACTAGACACTTATTCAACATGGTATTAGAAGTCCTAGTCACAGTAATCAGACAAGAAAAAGAAATAAAACGAATCCATGCACCCAACATAGGAGCACCTCAATACATAAGGCAAATACTAACAGCCATAAAAGGGGAGATCGACAGTAACACATTCATAGTAGGGGACTTTAACACCCCACTTTCACCCATGGACAGATCATCCAAAATGAAAATAAATAAGGAAACACAAGCTTTAAATGATACATTAAACAAGATGGACTTAATTGATATTTATAGGACACTCCATCCAAAAACAACAGAATACACATTTTTCTCAAGTGCTCAAGGAACATTCTCCAGGATAGATCATATCTTGGGTCACAAATCAAGCCTCGGTAAATTTAAGAAAATTGAAATTGTATCAAGTATCTTTCCTGATGATAATGCTATGAGACTAGATATCAACTACAGGAAAAGATCTGTAAAAAATACAAACACATGGAGGCTAAACAATACACTACTTAATAATGAAGTGATCACTGAAGAAATCAAAGAGGAGATAAAAAAATACCTAAAAAACAAATGACAATGGAGACACAACGACCCAAAACCTATGGGATGCAGCAAAAGCAGTTCGAAGGGGGAAGTTTATAGCAATACAAGCCCACCTTAAGAAGCAGGAAACATCTCGAATAAACAACCTAACCTTGCACCTCAAGCAATTAGAGAAAGAAGAACAAAAAAACCCCAAAGCTAGCAGAAGGAAAGAAATCATAAAAATCAGATCAGAAATAAATGAAAAAGAAATGAAGGAAACAATAGCAAAGATCAATAAAACTAAAAGCTGGTTCTTTGAGAAGATAAACAAAATAGGTAAACCACTAGCCAGACTCATCAAGAAAAAAAGGGAGAAGACTCAAATCAATAGAATTAGAAATGAGAAAGGAGAAGTAACAACTGACACTGCAGAAATAAAAAAAATCATGAGAGATTACTACAAGCAACTCTATGCCAATAAAATGGACAATCTGGAAGAAATGGACAAATTCTTAGAAATGCACAACCTGCCAAGACTGAATCAGGAAGAAATAGAAAATATGAACAGACCAATCACAAGCACTGAAATTGAAACTGTGATTAAAAATCTTCCAATAAACAAAAGCCCAGGACCAGATAGCTTCACAGGTGAATTCTATCAAACGTTTAGAGAAGAGCTAACACCTATCCTTCTCAAACTCTTCCAAAATATAGCAGAGGGAGGAACACTCCCAAATTCCTTCTACGAGGCCACCATCACCTTGATACCAAAACCAGACAAGGATGTCACAAAGAAAGAAAACTACAGGCCAATATCACTGATGAACATAGATGCAAAAATCCTCAACAAAATACTAGCAAACAGAATCCAACAGCACATTAAAAGGATCATACACCACGATCAAGTGGGGTTTATTCCAGGAATGCAAGGATTCTTCAATATACGCAAATCTATCAATGTGATAAACCATATTAACAAATTGAAGGAGAAAAACCATATGATCATCTCAATAGATGCAGAGAAAGCTTTCGACAAAATTCAACACCCATTTATGATAAAAACCCTGCAGAAAGTAGGCATAGAGGGAACTTTCCTCAACATAATAAAGGCCATATATGACAAGCCCACAGCAAACATCATCCTCAATGGTGAAAAACTGAAAGCATTTCCACTAAGATCAGGAACAAGACAAGGTTGCCCACTCTCACCACTCTTATTCAACATAGTTTTGGAAGTTTTAGCCACAGCAATCAGAGAAGAAAAGGAAATAAAAGGAATCCAAATCGGAAAAGAAGAAGTAAAGCTGTCACTGTTTGCAGATGACATGATACTATACATAGAGAATCCTACAGATGCTACCAGAAAACTACTAGAGCTAATCAATGAATTTGGTAAAGTAGCAGGATACAAAATTAATGCACAGAAATCTCTGGCATTCCTATATACTAATGATGAAAAATCTGAAAGTGAAATCAAGAAAACACTCCCATTTACCATTGCAACAAAAAGAATAAAATATCTAGGAATAAAACTACCTAAGGAGACGAAAGACCTGTATGCAGAAAATTATAAGACACTGATGAAAGAAATTAAAGATGATACAAATAGATGGAGAGATATACCATGTTCCTGGATGGGAAGAATCAACATTGTGAAAATGACTCTACTACCCAAAGCAATCTACAGATTCAATGCAATCCCTATCAAACTACCACTGGCATTTTTCACAGAACTAGAAGAAAAAATTTCGCATTTTGTATGGAAACACAAAAGACCCCGAATAGCCAAAGCAATCTTGAGAACGAAAAAAGGAGCTGGAGGAATCAGGCTCCCTGACTTCAGACTATACTACAAAGCTACAGTAATCAAGACAGTATGGTACTGGCACAAAAACAGAAAGATAGATCAATGGAACAGGATAGAAAGCCCAGAGATAAACCCACGCACATATGGACACCTTATCTTTGATAAAGGAGGCAGGAATGTACAGTGGAGAAAGGACAGCCTCTTCAATAAATGGTGCTGGGAAAACTGGACAGGTACATGTAAAAGTATGAGATTAGATCACTCCCTAACACCATACACAAAAATAAGCTCAAAATGGATTAAAGACCTAAATGTACGGCCAGAATCTATCAAACTCTTAGAGGAAAACATAGGCAGAACACTCTATGACATAAATCACAGCAAGATCCTTTCTGACCCGCCTCCTAGAGTAATGGAAATAAAAACAAAAATAAACCAATGGGACCTAATGAAACTTCAAAGCTTTTGCACAGCAAAGGAAACCATAATCAAGACCAAAAGACAACCCTCAGAATGGGAGAAAATATTTGCAAATGAAGCAACTGACAAAGGATTAATCTCCAAAATTTACAAGCAGCTCATGCAGCTCAATAACAAAAAAACAAACAACCCCATCCAAAAATGGGCAGAAGACCTAAATAGACATTTCTCCAAAGAAGATATACAGAATGCCAACAAACACATGAAAGAATGCTCTACATCATTAATCATTAGAGAAATGCAAATCAAAACTACAATGAGATATCATCTCACACCAGTCAGAATGGCCATCATCAAAAAATCTAGAAACAATAAATGCTGGAGAGGGTGTGGAGAAAAGGGAACACTCTTTCACTGCTGGTGGGAATGTGAATTGGTTCAGCCACTATGGAGAACAGTATGAAGGTTCCTTAAAAAACTACAAATAGAATTACCATATGACCCAGCAATCCCACTACTGGGCATATACCCTGAGAAAACCAAAATTCAAAAAGAGTCATGTACCAAAATGTTCATTGAAGCTCTATTTACAATAGCCCGGAGATGGAAACAACCTAAGCGCCCATCATCGGATGAATGGATAAAGAAGATGTGGCACGTATATACAATGGAATATTACTCAGCCTTAAAAAGAAATGAAATTGAGCTATTTGTAATGAGATGGATAGACCTAGAGTCTGTCATACAGAGTGAAGTAAGTCAGAAAGAAAAAGACAAATACCGTATGCTAACACATATATATGGAATTTAAGGGGAAAAAAATGTCATGAAGAACCTATGGGTAAGACAGGAATAAAGACACAGACCTACTGGAGAACGGACTTGAGGATATGGGGAGGGGGAAGGGTGAGCTTTGACAGGGCGAGAGAGAGGCATGGACATATACACACTAACAAACGTAGTAAGGTAGATAGCTAGGGGGAAGCAGCTGCAAGGCATAGGGATATTAGCTCGGTGCTTTGTGACAGCCTGGAGGGGTGTGATAGGGAGAGTGCGAGGGAGGGAGATGCAAGAGGGAAGACATATGGGAACATATGCACATGTATAACTGATTCACTTTGTTATAAAGCAGAAACTAACACACCATTGTAAAGCAATTATACCCCAATAAAGATGTTTATAAAAAAAAAAAAAGGAATCCAAATTGAAAAGCAAGTAATAAAGCTATCACTGTTTGTAGATGACAAAATACTCTACAAAGAAAATCCTAAAGATGCCACCAAACAACTACTAGAGCTCATCAATAAATTCAGTAAAGTTACAGGATGCAAGATTAATATACAGAAATCTGTTGCATTTCTATACAGAAAAACCAAACTGTCAGAAAGAGAAATTAATGAAATGATCCCATTTACAATCATATGAAAAAGAATAAAATAACTAGGAATAACCTTACTTAAGGAGGTAAAAGACCTGTACACGGAAAACAATTAAACACTGAAGAAAGAAATTGAAGATGACACAAACAGATGGAAAGATATATCGTGTTCATGGATTGAAAGAATTAATACTATTAAAATGACCATACTACCCAGTGCAATCTACAGATTCAGTGCAATCCCTATCAAAATACCAATGGCATTTTTCACATAACTAGAAAAAATAATTTAAAAATTTGTATGGAGGGGACTTCCCTGGTGTTCCAGTGGTTAAGACTCTGTGCTTCCACTTCAGGAGGCAGAGGCTCCAACCCAGATCAGGGAACTAGGATCCCACATGCCACACAGTGCAGCCAAAAAATTTGTATAGACACACAAAAGATCCTGAATGCTCAAAACATTCTTGAGAAAGAAGAACAAAGCTGAAGGAATCATTCTCCCTGATGTCAGACTACACTACAAAGCTATAGTAATCAAAGCAGTATGGTACTGGCACCAAAAAAGACACATAGGTCAATGGAAGAGAATAGAGAGCCCAGAAATAAACCCATGCACTTACGATCAATTAATCTACAACAAAGGAGGCAAGATTATACAATGGAGAAAAGACAGTCTCTTCAATAAGTGGTGCTGGGAAACCTGGACAGCTACATGTAAAAGAATGAAACTAGAACACTTTCTAACACCATACACAAAATAAACTCAAAATAGATTAAAGACCTATATGTAAGACCTGAAATCATAAAACTCCTAGAAGAAAACATAGGCAGAACACTCTTTGACATAAATCACAGGAGTATTTCTTTGGCTCTGTCTCCTAAAACAAAGGGAACAAAAGCAAAAATAAACAAATGGGACATGATTAAACTTAAAAGCTTTTGCACAGCAAAGGAAACCATCAATAAAAAAAAGACAACCTACTGAATACGGGAAAATATTTGTAAACGATATGATTGATAAGGGGTTAATATCCAAAATATATAAACAGCACATACAACTCAACATCAAAAAATAAAACAACCTGATTAAAAGATGTGCAGAAGGACAGAATAGACATTTCTCCAAAGAAGACATACAGATGGCCAAGAGGCACATGAAACGATACTGAACATCATTAATCATCAGAGAAATGCAAATGAAAACAACGAGATATTACCTCACACCTGTCAGAACAACTATCCTCAAAAGTCCACAAATAAGTGTTGGCGAGAATGTGGCAAAAAGGAAACCCTTGTGCACTGTTGGTGGGGATGTCAGTTCGTGCAGCCACTATGGAGAACACTATGGAAGGTCCTCACAAAACTAAAATTAGAACTTCTATATGATCCAGCAAACCCACTCCTGGGGATACATCCAAAGAAGACAAAAACATTAGAAAAGATACATGCACCTCAATGTTCATAGCAGCATTATTTACAATAGCCAAGATATAGAAGCAACCTAAATGTCCATTAACAGAGGAATGGATAAGATGTGGTATACACACACACATGTGCACAATGGAATACTACTCGGCCATAAGAAAGAAAGAAAATTTGCCATTTGCAACAACATAGATGGATTTGGAGGGTATTATGCTAAGTGAAATAAGTCATGGAATCTAAAAAATAAAACAAACTAGTGAATATAACAAAAAAGAAACAGACTCACAGATACAGAGAACAAACTAGTGGTTACCAGTAGGGAGAAAAAACGGGGGAGGGGTGAGACAGGGGGAGGGGATTAAGACATACAAACTGCTATGTATAAAATAAATAATCTACATGGATATATTGTACAGCACAGGAAATATAGCCAATATTTTGTAATAACTATAAATGGAGACTAACCTTTAAAAATTGTGAATCACTATGTTGTACACCTGAAACTTATATAATATAGAAAATCGAATATACCACAATAAAAAAAGAAAAGAAAAGTAAAAGATGGTCTGATAAAAAAAAATATTCACAGCCTCTTTAGGTTAAGGGATAGGTATCTTGGAGGGGTGAGGCTGAGGGATAGGAAGGCATTATTCCATCTACAAAACCTAAGATTTATATTATTATTCAGCATTCATAATATTCAAAACATAGCAGCTACTCAAATTCTACCAAACTTTGCACACTCTCTAAGTAATTCTGAATTACAGTTTATGCTCCTACTCTAAAAAAAAACCCAAAGCAGTTCTCTGAAGGTTTGTTTTCATTATTTCTTACTGACATAAGTTCACTTCAATTTGTATTTAATAAAAACTTGTGGTTGAGGTATGAGAACTGTTCTGAAAAGGTACATTGAGATGGAAAACTGTCGTTCTGAACTTTTTCCTACACTAAAAGAAATTCACAGTATAGTTCCAACAGATAGGAATTTTTACAATCTCTGAAAGCATGTAACCTGCAACGAATTTAATGTAATCTTTACAAAATAACTTGACTGGAAAACACAGGTCAGTAGGCCATGCTGAACAACGAATTTCATTTATAGAGAAATAAAATGGGTAACAGTAAAACTATGATCTCTACTTCATACACTACACTGATGTTATGATTTTATATAACACCATTTTTCTGCCTAGTACTGAGTACAATTTTAAAGTTGTCAAAGTCAAAAATACTTTAGAATACAAATAATTTCTATGAAATATAGTTTACATCACACTGAAGCCTCAAGCAGATAGTTTTCCTTTCAAATTTTTTACTAATATAGTTATCTTTTTTAGCTTATTATATTCAATTAAGAAAGATTAGGCACACAATACCTTTACTATTATCACATAAATAGAACAACTGTGAAATTATCAAGACAGTAATCATATAAAAAACTATTCTTGCAAGGTGACCTCAATATACAGGAGCCTGTTTTTTTCCTGCAAATATACATATTATGATGTACTTTATAAATAATTGTGTGAATTGCATTTTTTGAAAATAAATAGACCTGTATATCAAATCTACAACTCTGTTTACCAATACTAACCTTTAAAAGTAAAACTATATTCATATTGCACATCACATTTCTTGAAAGATTACTTCGTTAACTGTGTGAAATGTACATATCATAAAATTTGACTAGTCTAGATACATTATAGTAGTAATTAATAGTTTGCAATACTACTATAATGATATCAACTCTAAAACTGACAGTTACTAAACAGCTGGAAATATCTCCTAAACAATAGTACCAATGAATTTAGTAACTGTCAGGTTTAAGATACGAACTCTAGAAATGAAAAGCATATAGATATTATATTTTTTTAAATGGGCATGAAACATTCCTGAGAGACTGAAAGTAGATAAGGTTGAAGAAAACATCAGTCTAGAGTATGCACTGGAGGAGCAAAAAACATGCAGGACAGAACTTAGGGAGAACTGGCAAGGTTGTTATCTGAGCAAGAACAATTAGGCGCTACCACTTCTCTCTCCCAAGAAGCCACATAAGTCTCTGCCCTGTGTTGGGCCAGAGGTGGGGGTAGGGAGGTGACAAGAACAGAGAGAACAAGTGGAAAACCTTGGACAAAGACATGGGGAGTGTTTCAGATGGCTAGTGAAACACAGTATGTGAAGACCAAATGTCAAAGTATCCCATTTATTGGCACATATTAACTATCTTTCCTTCTTAGTGGAAACAGTTCAGAGAGCAAGGCCTAACAGCAGCAGCTCCTTCCCCTGGCCCAGGTGGGCTATACCGGCACATACAATCCAGAATTTAACAACTGTGTGACCATGTGTCTTGGTTTTGCCAGCATTTCGATCTGTATCTGTAGTTCTGGTGTCCCATCCAATTTAGCACTTATTTTGAAAATAGCAGCCACATTTGAAAGATATATAAATGCTCTATTTAGCAAGAAATCCCAATTACAAAAATGAGCACAAAATCAAGTACTGACAAACATTTGAAGACAATTCAATTAAAAGGATACTTTTAAAAAATGCATAACCAAAGAAATAAAGTAAAAACATCATTCAGAATCATAGTTTAAAATGAGGATATTTAATGTCCTAAGAGAGATAAGCTAACACCTATAAAATACTAGAAAATGTAGGATAAATAAAAACAGACATTTATGAAAAATACAAATAGAGATAGAAATAACTTCTCAGACTGTAGAACAAAAATATAAATACATGGTTTGAATAGTAGAATGAAAGTTTTTGCATGACTAGGCTGGAAAAGGGTCAAATTATGGTCAAAGAAATTACAACAAAGACATAAAGAGTTAGAAGATAACTAAAAGAAAAAGTGATCTAGAGGCTTGACATTCCAACATTAGCTAGCAAAAAATAAAATAAAATAAAATAAGAAGGCTGGGGAGGCAATATGAGAAGAAATAATTGCTAGGAATTTCTGAGAATGAGAGAAAAGCATATGAACTCAAACTGAGAGGTCTCAGCTAGATTCAAACAGAATTAACAAAACCTTCATATATATTCAAATTAATGAAAATTGAGGACAAAGAAAAACTCCTGAATGATTACAACAAAAGGAAAAAATTACATTAATAGAGAAATTCTGAATACTGGCATGAGAAGACCACCAAGCAATGTGAAAGATAAAGAGATCTCAAAAACAGGTAGAGAAGACAGATTACCTATAAAATGATGACAATTAATTTGAAGACTGAATTGTCGGCAGTGTCAATGGAAGTTTGAAGTTAGTAGGACACCTTAAAGTGCTAAGAGAAATTAAATATCAAATGAAATGATACAGCCAGCAAAACTATATTGCCACTATAAGGATGGAATTAAGATTTTTTTACATGTTTTTTAAAGTTAATTTGTTCAAAATTAAGCTCCTAATAATCTTCCTGAAATCATCATCTCTTACATTTGTTTTCATCTCAGTTAATGGTAAATCTACCCTGACAGTTGTTTGGACCTAAAATCTCTGTCACCCTTAGCTTCTCCCTTGTCTCCCATCCTACATCGGAACCAATGGCATATCTTATCAGCTAGCTTTACCTTCAAAAAATGCCTAGACTGTGACACTTCTCACCACCCTCTCTGCCAATACTCTGCTCCAAGCTACCATCATCTTTCACTGATATGGCAATAACCTATTAATTTTTTCTACTTTTGCTCCACTCCGGTCTATAATGTACAAAGTGAACCTGCTAAAACAGATCATATCAATCGTCATTTCAAAACCCTCTAATAGCCTTCCATATCACTGTGAAGCATGACCTACTGAGCCATGTGTCACCAAGATGTACATTAATCTCTGGGCACATGTACTAATCTCCAAATCATTCTTTCTGCTATAGCCTTACTGGTTTCCTTGCTGTATCTTGAACTTTCCAGGCCTTGTAGAATCCGTTCCTTTTGTCTGCAATGTTTTTTCATTACATACCTTCATATTCCCTCAGTTCTTTTGGTCTTGATTCAAAAGTCACCTTCCGGGCTTCCCTGGTGGCGCAGTGGTTGAGAGTCCGCCTGCCGATGCAGGGGACACGGGTTCGTGCCCCGGTCTGGGAAGATCCCACATGCCGCGGCGCGGCTGGGCCTGTGAGCCATGGCCGCTGAGCCTGCGTGTCTGGAGCCTGTGCTCTGCAACGGGAGAGACCACAACAGTGAGAGGCCCACGTACCACAAAAAAACAAAACAAAACAAAACAAAAAAAAAAACAAAAAAAAACAACAACAAAAAAAGTCACCTTCCTAGTAAGGCGTTCCTTGACACCCCCCAAATAACATTCCATATCTCATTTTTCTGTTTTATTTTTTCTACTACACAATGTAAAATACTACATACAGTTGTATTTTATGTTTTATCTTGCTTATTGCCTGTCTCCCTTCCTAGAGTTTTAGCTCCATGAGAGCAGAGATTTTTGCATGTATTATTTTACGCCCAGCACATAATATATACCGGTTTGAATGAACAAATGAGTGTTTATCACTAAAAGTCTATAATTAAAGGGATTTCTAAAAGATATACTTCAAGAAAAAGGAAAGGGAACCTAGAAGTAATGTCTGAGATGGAAAAAAAGCTAAAGAAAATAATAAATATTGGTGAATCTAAACAGCAACTTATTTCATAAGATGATGTGTAAGGTTAAAGCAAAGTAAACAAAGCTGAAGCATTGTTTGGGAGAGCAAAGATCTTGATGAAATATAAACTTTATTAAGTAAATGTGCATGTAGCAACACTGAGGGTATTTTCTAAAAACGCAAGAATAGAGTATATAGGATCCAAACCAGTAAAGCAAACAGATGAACTAGGGGTGGGGGTAGAAGAGAGTATGAAGACCCTGAATCATTTCAAAAGCAAACAAAAAAAAGCAAGTAAGAAAGAAAACAGAGATACAGAAAAGTGGAAAACAACATAAAATAGCAATTTTACAACCTGGTTATCAAAATAAAATCCACCTAGTTCCTAAATATGTTAGTAACAAAAGGGAACCACTAAAAACACATGGTCAGACAATCGGTGAAAGTAAAAGAATTAAGAATGATATACCAGACAAATCCTAATAACAACAAAAAAAGTTTGGTATAGCTAAAATGCATGAGTAGAGATCAAGAGGTTCATTATAAGATGATAAAAGGTTCAGTTTAACAGAAAGCCATAATTTGTAGTCACCTAATAGTACTGATTCAAAAATTATTACGTAAAATTTAAACAGACCATGAGGAGTAATCGTAAAATATACCCCTACAGTGGGAATTTTTGGCACACCACTCAAAGTAATTAATACATTAATCAAGATATAAAAGATATGAAAAATTTCATTAATAAGCTTGATCTAGCTGATATCGGTAGAGCATTATATCCAACTACTGGCAAATGCATATTATTTTTAAATGCATATGGAATATTTACAAAAATAGTAAGTATTCAGCTATAAATCAAGCCTTAAGAGATTTCAAAAAATGAGCAGCAGATATATCAAATTTCTTTGTTTTTTTTAACATCTTTATTGGAATATAATTGCTTTACAATGGTGTGTTAGTTTCTGCTATATAGCAAAGTGAATCAGCTATACATATACATATATCCCCATATCTCCTCGCTCTTGCATCTCCCACATCGAATTTCTTTACTACAAAATTTTAAATTTAGTTAATAATCAATTACCAAAAAACTGTATGATTAATTAATAAGGCTACAAACATTTGGAAAATTTAAACACAATCTTAAAAAACTTATAGGGCAAAAAAGATATCATAATGTAAATTAGGATAAATTTAGAACTGAATGATACTGAAAACACTATAAACGAAGCATAAATAAGTAAATAAATAAATACTATGTTTAAGCCACTGAGATTTTGAAACTGTTTGTTTAACATAGAGCAATAACTGGTTACAAACTTCCCAAATCCTTTTTCTTGAAGCCAGAAAGGAACAAACAAACGTTAACAAAGACAGATATGAAAAATTCAAGACAATTACAGGGTAACCTCACTCATAAATATATGTGCAACATCCACTGAGATAAGATCACAGATCTAATTGTGAAAAGCCAAACAATAAAAGTTCTATAAAAATTATTTAAGAACTATGATAAGGAAAGTATTCTTAAACAGGATGCTAAAAGCAATAACTGTAAGGAAAAGATGAATAAGTTTGATGCTAAAATTAAGAAGTTATGTTCATCAATAGAAATCATTAAGAAAGCAGAGGTCCAATCACAGAGGAGACATATTTACAGTATGTATAACTATAAAATATATCCATAATATATCAAGAACTACTAAAAATCAATAATAAAATAATCAAGATAAATAGGCAAGAGACATTAAAAGGCAGTTTACAACAGGCTATCCAGATAGCCAAAAAATATATGCAAAAGTATTAAACTTCATTAGCTATCAGGAAAATGCATATTAAAGACTCAGTGAAATACTCCTAAAGCAGAATGTCTAAAATGAAAAAAAAAAAAAAAGAAAATACCATGTGTTGATGAGATTGTAGAGCAATTGCAACCCTAGGTATATAATTTAGAGAAATGTATATTTATGTGCACTAAAAAGTATCTACAAGAATGTCTACTATAACAGTATTCATAAAAGCACTAAGCTGGAAACAGCCCAAATTTCCATCAGTAGTAAAATGGATAAAGAAAATGTGATATATTTTATACTGCGAATGAACTAATTATTGCTACCTGCAGCAACATGGATTACAGCCTACAAATTACAAGGTTGAATGAAAGAAGCCAGACACAAAACAGTACCCACTGTATTCAATTTACACATAAATTGAAACACAGTGAAAATAAACCAATGGTGTCAAAAGCCAGAATAGTGGTTACTTTGGGGCGATGGTATTGATTAAGAGAGAGTAAGTGGAGGAGTTAAGGATGCCTGTAAGGTTCTATTTCTTCATGTGATAATGGTTACATGGGTATTTCACTTTATAAAGACACAGTGAGATGGGAACTAATAATTTTGTACTTTTATATAATATTTTTAATGTAATAAATGTTTTTATTATAAACAGTGCATTGTATGGACGTTACCGATTATAATTAGTAGGTAAAGGCTTCTCCTGAAATTATAAATTTAGTATTTCTGTTATTGCTTTGTAATATATTTATAATAAAAATTACATCCACAATTCCCAAAATGCTAAGAGATAGATACATTGAACCTATGCTAGCATAATTTAGCTTTACATGTAAAAAGAAGGCTTTTAAAATATGTTTTCAATATCCTAACATTTCTTAGAATTCCACATTACATTTCCTCAAAATGCAAATAACTCTGTAGTGAAGAATAATATGCACATATAATCTCAAGTTCAGACAATGAAACCTTCTAACAACATCAAATAATGTTTTAAGAGAACTGTAATGTATTCAGGTAACCAATGCTGACTCTACAAAGTACGCTACAAAAAATCAATTTTCATCACTTGAAATCTATTGCAATTAGAGAGCAATGCCAAGTCACTGACACACTAATGGGTTTCAAAATATTTCAAAAAGAACAAGGAAATTGCTAAGTGTTTTAATTGAAATGCAGTTCCAATAACTATAACAAATTGGGCAATATGAGCTTTCTGTAAAGCTACCGTATATAGCTATCATACCATACACTATTGAGTTTTAATAAATTTGCTAAATCATCTAGATGCACTTTATATAACAACTATCCTACATTGAACTATTTAAAATCTTTTATTATATCTTCTAATATAAAATGAGTTTATTTCTGTGTTTCAACTGTTTGAATTTTAATTTAACTTTAGAACAATAGTGTGGCATTTCCAAAGAGGATCTGCTCCACAAAATTCAACATGGCTTGCTTGAAAAGAATATTATATCTGACTAAAACGTATTTTTCATGTATCCAACTGCAACACTATCCTACATGGAAATGTTTAAACTTAAATTAGTAACAGAGTTTTCTAATTCCTGGAGTGTTAAATTAACATTTGTAAAATCATAATTTCTGACCAAAAAGTTGTAATAATTAGACATAAAAAGTAGAACCACTTCAAGAATATCGTAACCTTCAGTTTTCATATCTCCCCTTATTCCCTTAACTTTGTTTTCTTGTTAGTCAATGGTCTTTCATCCTTTGATCCTTCTAATTTCTATGATTATATCTCCTGGTCTTAGAATGAACATTCCACCCCACTCCCCCACAAACACACACATTTCTACACTTTGCTATCGCTCAACCAGGTCAAGACAATCTATCTTCCTCCTTCCCTTCCCACCTTTCCTTCCTTCCTACACCTCTCCCCCAACCCTAATGCTTATATCACATTATTCTCAACAAATCCCTTTCATTTTGGAATGGTCTTTCAAGGACTAGTACAACTTGTGCCTGGTGCATTCAGATTTCTTGCAACCAGCAAGACAGAAGCTATGGTGAATATGTAAGCCAGACAGGAATCTAGGATAGTAGTCTGGGCAGTGATACAGCTGGGTACTATTCAGAATTTAAATTACAACAGATGGAGCTAATATTAATCTTCCCCCAAGTTTATTTTTTTCTTTCTCCTTTAAGATTCACTTCACAGTATATGCTGGGGAAGGCATCCACTTCCCCTCCATCCACCCTCAGGTTTGTAGAGGCTGAAGGATGGGACAATGGGAGTAATTTAATGAGTACAGAGCTTCAGTTTTACAAGATGAACAGAGTTCTGAAGATGGATGGTGGTAATGGTTGCAGAACATTATGAATGTATTTAATACCACTAAACTATACACTTAAAATTGGTTAAGATGATCAATTTTATATATGTATATTACCACAATGAAAAACAAGAAAACCAAACCAAAGAACTTAGTAACCAGTGCACTAATGGATACTGTTCCAACCCATTAAAAACAGTGCAGTTACGATAGCAAAGATCAATAAAACTAAAAGCTGGTTCTTTGAGAAGATAAACAAAATAGATAAACCACTAGCCAGACTCATCAAGAAAAAAAGGGAGAAGACTCAAATCAATAGAATTAGAAATGAAAAAGGAGAAGTAACAACTGACACTGCAGAAATTAAAAAAATCATGAGAGATTACTACAAGCAACTCTATGCCAATAAAATGGACAATCTGGAAGAAATGGACAAATTCTTAGAAATGCACAACCTGCCAAGACTGAATCAGGAAGAAATAGAAAATATGAACAGACCAATCACAAGCACTGAAATTGAAACTGTGATTAAAAACCTTCCAACAAACAAAAGCCCAGGACCAGATGGCTTCACAGGTGAATTCTATCAAACGTTTAGAGAAGAGCTAACACCTATCCTTCTCGAACTCTTCCAAAATATAGCAGAGGGAGGAACACTCCCAAATTCCTTCTACGAGGCCACCATCACCTTGATACCAAAACCAGACAAGGATGTCACAAAGAAAGAAAACTACAGGCCAATATCACTGATGAACATAGATGCAAAAATCCTCAACAAAATACTAGCAAACAGAATCCAACAGCACATTAAAAGGATCATACACCACGATCAAGTGGGGTTTATTCCAGGAATGCAAGGATTCTTCAATATACGCAAATCTATCAATGTGATAAACCATATTAACAAATTGAAGGAGAAAAACCATATGATCATCTCAATAGATGCAGAGAAAGCTTTCGACAAAATTCAACACCCATTTATGATAAAAACCCTGCAGAAAGTAGGCATAGAGGGAACTTTCCTCAACATAATAAAGGCCATATATGACAAGCCCACAGCAAACATCATCCTCAATGGTGAAAAACTGAAAGCATTTCCACTAAGATCAGGAACAAGACAAGGTTGCCCACTCTCACCACTCTTATTCAACATAGTTTTGGAAGTTTTAGCCACAGCAATCAGAGAAGAAAAGGAAATAAAAGGAATCCAAATCGGAAAAGAAGAAGTAAAGCTGTCACTGTTTGCAGATGACATGATACTATACATAGAGAATCCTAAAGATGCTACCAGAAAACTACTAGAGCTAATCAATGAATTTGGTAAAGTAGCAGGATACAAAATTAATGCACAGAAATCTCTGGCATTCCTATATACTAATGATGAAAAATCTGAAAGTGAAATCAAGAAAACACTCCCATTTACCATTGCAACAAAAAGAATAAAATATCTAGGAATAAACCTACCTAAGGAGACGAAAGACCTGTATGCAGAAAATTATAAGACACTGATGAAAGAAATTAAAGATGATACAAATAGATGGAGAGATATACCATGTTCTTGGATGGGAAGAATCAACATTGTGAAAATGACTCTACTACCCAAAGCAATCTACAGATTCAATGCAATCCCTATCAAACTACCACTGGCATTTTTCACAGAACTAGAACAAAAAATTTCGCAATTTGTATGGAAACACAAAAGACCCCGAATAGCCAAAGCAATCTTGAGAACGAAAAAAGGAGCTGGAGGAATCAGGCTCCCTGACTTCAGACTATATTACAAAGCAACAGTAATCAAGACAGTATGGTACTGGCACAAAAACAGAAAGATAGATCAGTGGAACAGGATAGAAAGCCCAGAGATAAACCCACGCACATATGGACACCTTATCTTTGATAAAGGAGGCAGGAATGTACAGTGGAGAAAGGACAGCCTCTTCAATAAATGGTGCTGGGAAAACTGGACAGGTACATGTAAAAGTATGAGATTAGATCACTCCCTAACACCATACACACAAATAAGCTCAAAATGGATTAAAGACCTAAATGTAAGGCCAGAAACTATCAAACTCTTAGAAGAAAACATAGGAAGAACACTCTATGACATAAATCACAGCAAGATCCTTTCTGACCCACCTCCTAGAGTAATGGAAATAAAAACAAAAATAAACAAATGGGACCTAATGAAACTTCAAAGCTTTTGCACAGCAAAGGAAACCATAACCAAGACCAAAAGACAACCCTCAGAATGGGAGAAAACATTTGCAAATGAAGCAACTGACAAAGGATTAATCTCCAAAATTTACAAGCAGCTCATGCAGCTCAATAACAAAAAAACAAACAACCCCATCCAAAAATGGGCAGAAGACCTAAATAGACATTTCTCCAAAGAAGATATACAGAATGCCAACAAACACATGAAAGAATGCTCAACATCATTAATCATTAGAGAAATGCAAATCAAAACTACAATGAGATATCATCTCACACCAGTCAGAATGGCCATCATCAAAAAATCTATGAACAATAAATGCTGGAGAGGGTGTGGAGAAAAAGGGACACTCTTGCACTGCTGGTGGGAATGTGAATTGGTTCAGCCACTATGGAGAACAGTATGGAGGTTCCTTAAAAAACTACAAATAGAATTACCATATGACCCAGCAATCCCACTACTGGGCATATACCCTGAGAAAACCAAAATTCAAAAAGAGTCATGTACCAAAATGTTCATTGCAGCTCTATTTACAATAGCCCGGAGATGGAAACAACCTAAGCGCCCATCATCGGATGAATGGATAAAGAAGATGTGGCACATATACACAATGGAATATTACTCAGCCTTAAAAAGAAATGAAATTGAGCTATTTGTAATGAGATGGATAGACCTAGAGTCTGTCATACAGAGTGAAGTAAGTCAGAAAGAAAAAGACAAATACCGTATGCTAACACATATATATGGAATTTAAGGGAAAAAAATGTCATGAAGAACCTAGGGGTAAGACAGGAATAAAGACGCAGACCTACTGGAGAACGGACTTGAGGATATGGGGAGGGGGAAGGGTGAGTTTTGACAGGGCGAGAGAGAGTCATGGACATATACACACTAACAAACGTAGTAAGGTAGATAGCTGGGGGGAAGCAGCTGCAAGGTACAGGGATATTAGCTCGGTGCTTTGTGACAGCCTGGAGGGGTGGGATGGGGAGAGTGGGAGGGAGGGAGACGCAAGAGGGAAGACAGACATATGGGAACATATGTATAGCTGATTCACTTTGTTATAAAGCAGAAACTAACACACCATTGTAAAGCAATTATACCCCAATAAAGATGTTTAAAAAAAAAACAGTGCAGTTAAATTTTCGCTTGGCATCAGTATCATCCCGTCCTTTGCAGCCTTTAACTCTAGAGATTATGCTTCAAAGACCAAGCCCTTGAGGACATTTACTCCTAATAAAAACCAGTTCCATCAGTAATTTAAAAAGCAGTAAAGACTTCATGAATCAAGGTTTGATTGTTTAGGGGGCTGGTTTGGCTTTTTAGTATGAAGAGAAATGTCTTTGCAACATCTTTATCTGTTCCCTTAGCTTCCTTAAAATCTTAACATGGTGAAAAGTGTAAAAGGGCAATGACCACAAGCACCAAGAAGGCACAACTGTGCAATCTTCATATTGCTAAGTCTTTATCATTAGTCATAAGAAAGGTTGCTAATGGTTGCCTCAAAACATATATGCAAATGAACCAAGGCAACTTCTGAGGTTTACTGACTTCTTTGCCCTATTCTTTAATAGCATATGAGTTAATTCACTTTAAAGAAACATGCACTGCAGCAGAATAAACTGTATGATTTTTCATCCTCAAATAATGTTCCATTGACTTGATTCTCTGTATTACGTCAAATATTCTATTATCTTCGAATAGTTTCCAATGTCTTTCTATGATATAGATAATACTGTACTTAACTTTTATTTTCTTTTATTGACTTAAGAAAAATAATGTAATTTGGATTTTCATCTGACACTGGATTTCATTCTCAAATAACATTGATTTGTTTAATACATCAATATTTATCAGCTCATTTAAAAATAATATGTAAATTTGTTTATGCATTTTTAATATTTCTTTCTGATTGTTTTCCATTTCTGCCTTTAAACTCCTGGGAGCAAAAAATATGTATGTTTGTTTTACTTCCTTTATATACTACAACCCTTTCTGAAAAACAATTCTTAAATCCTTCCGCCATGATAATCATTATGAGTAGTCAACAGACTCCCAATTAAATGGACTGCCTCAAAATGTTATCATTTAGAGATATACTGCAAATTGCAGAAATAAAAATATAATAAGGAAAATTAAGAATTTATTAAATTGTCCAAACAGCAAATTATACACAAAAGGAAGAATTAGTGAACTGGAAGAGAAGGCTAAATAAAATACCTGCATGATACATGGGGAAACAAAAGGATAAAAAATGAAGAGATTGTAAAAGAAAACAAAAAAGGATACATTTAATTGAAGTTGAAAAAGAAGGAGTAGGAGAAGGAGTAGTACAAGTAAAAGGAGAAGGAAAGAAAGAAGAGTGAAAAAGATGCAGTATTTGAAGATATAATGACAGAACTTTCCAAAATTGGGAGGAAAAAAGACATCAAGGTGTAAACACAAGAAGTAGTATATAAATATATCAGGATAAATATACAGAAAAGCATACCTAGGTGCATCATACTAAACTTGTTGAAACTCAAAGACAAAGAAAACATATTAAAAGTATCTTTTTTTGCAGACAAATACTGTTTGATTCCACTTATACGAGGTACCTAGAATAATCAAATTCATAGAATCAGGAAGTGCACTGGTAGATGCCATGGGCTGGGGGGTTTTGGGGGTTGGGAAGGGGGAATGGGGAGTTAGTGTTTAATGGGGACAGAGTTTCAGTTTAGGAAGGTGAAAAATTCTGGAGACAGATGATGGTGAGGGTTGGACAACAATGTGAATGTACTTAGTACCACTAAACTGTACAGTTAAATATGGTTAAAATCACATGTTTTATATTATGTGACTTTTGTCACAATAAAAAACATTTTTAAAAAAGCATCTTTTTTTAACTTTTCATTTTATATTGGAGTATAGCCGATTAACAATGCTGTGATAGTTTCAGGTGCACAGCAAAGCAACTCAGCCATACATATACATGTATCCATTCTCCCCCAAACTCCCCTTCCATCCAGGCTGCCACATAGCATTGAGCAGAGTTCCCTGTGCTGTACAGTAGGTCCTTGTTGGTTATCCTTTTTAAATATGGCAGTGTGTACATGTCAATCTCAAACTCCCTAACTATCCCTTCCCCCCTGGTAACCATAAGTTCTTTCTCTAAGTCTGTGAATCTGTTTCTGTTTTGTGGATAAGTTAATTTGTATCATTTCTTTTTAGATTTTGCATATAAACGATTTCATACGATATTTCTTTCTGTCTCACTTTCTTCACTCGGTATGACAATCTCTAGGTCCATCCATGTTGCTGCAAATGGCATTATTTCATCCTTTTTAATGGATGAGTAATATTCCATCGTATATATGTACCACGTCTTCTTTATCCATTTGTCTGTTGATGGACATTTAGGTTGCTTCCATGTCTTGGCTATTGTAAACAGTGCTGCAATGAACATTGGAGTGCATGTATCCTTTCAGACCATGTTTTTCTCTGGATACATGCCCAGGAGTGGGTTTGCTGGGTCATATGGTAGATCTATGTTTAGTTTTTTAAGGAACCTCCATACTGTTCTCCATGGTTGCTGCACCAATTTACATTCCCACCAGCAGTGCAAGAGGGTTCCCTTCTCTCCACACCCTCTCCAGCATTTATTGTTTGTGGATTTTTTGATGATAGCCATTTTGACTGGTTTCAGGTGATATCTCATCGTAGTTTTGATTTGCATTTCTCTAATAATTAGCAATGTGGAACGTCTTTTCATGTGCTTCTTGGCCATCTGTATGTCTTCTTTGGAGAAATGTCTATTTAGGTCTTCTGCCCATTTTTTGATTGGGTTGTTTGTTTTGATGATATTAAGTCACATGAGCTGCTTGTAAATTCTGGAGACTAATCCCTGTCAGACACATCATTTGCAAATATTACCTCCCAAAACTGTGGGATGACTTTTCGTTTTTTTTTTTTTTATGGTTTCCTTTGTTGTGCAAAAGCTTTTGAGTTTAAGTAGGTCCCATTTGTTTATTTTTATTTCCCTTACTCTGGGAGACAGATTGAAAAAGATATTGCTGCAATTTATGTCAGAGAGTGTTCTACCTGTTTTCCTCTAGTTTTATAGTGTCCAGTCTCACAGTTAGGTCTTTAATCCATTTTGAGCTTATTTTTGTGTATGATGCTAAAGAATGATCTAATTTCCTTTTGTTACATGTAGCTGTCCAGTTTTCCCAGCACCATGTGTTGAATAGACTGTCTTTCCACCACTGAATAGTCTTGCCTCCTTTGTTGTAGATTAATTGACCATAGGTGCATGGGTTTATTTCTGGGCTTTCTATCCTGTTCCATTGATCTATATGTCTATTTTTGTGCCAGTACCATACTGCTTTGATGACTGTAGCATTGTTTTATAGTCTGAAGCCAGGAAGCCTGATTCCTCCAGCTCCATTTTTCTTTCTCAAGATTGCTTTGGCTATTTGGAGTACTTTTTGTCTCCATTCAAATTTTAAGACTTTTTGTTCTAGTTCTGTGAAAAATGTCATTGGTAATTTGATAGGGATTTAATTGAATCTGTAGATTGCCTTGGGTAGTATAGTCATTTTGACAATATTGATTCTTCCAATTCAAGAACATGGTATATCTTTCCATCTGTGTCATCTTCGATTTCTTTCATCAGGGTCTAATAGTTTTCAGAGTACAGGTATGTTGCCTCCTTAGATAGGTTTATTCTTAGGTATTTTATTATTTTTGATGTGACGGTAAATGGGACTGTTTCTTGAATTCCTCTTTCTGATCTTTTGTTTTTAGTGTATAGAAATGCAACAGATTTCTGTGCATTAATTTTGTATCCTGCAACTTTACCAGGTTTATTGATGAACTGTAGTGGTTTTCTGGTAGCATCTTCAGGATTTTCGATGTATAGTATCATGGAATCTGCAAAGAGTGACAATTTAACTTCTTCTTTTCCAATTTGGATTCCTTTATTTCTCTGTCTTCTCTGATTGCCACAGCTAGGACTTCCAAAACTATGTTGAATAAAAGTGGTGAGAGTGGACATCCTTGTCTTGTTCCTGATCTTAGAGGAAATGTGTTCAGCTTTTCACTGTTGAGTATGATGTTAGCTGTAGGTTTGTTGTATATGGCCTTTATTAGGTTGAGGTATGTTCCCTCTATGCCCATTTTCTGGAGAGTTTTATCATAAATGGGTATTGAATTTTGTTGAAATCTTTTTCTGCTTCTATTGAGAAGATCATATGGTTTTTATTTTTCAATTTGTTGATGTGGTGTATCATGCTGATTGATTTGAAGATACTGAAAAATCCTTGCATCCCTGGGATAAATCCCACTTGATCATGGTGTATGATCTTGAGAACAAATATATATTATCTTCAAAGAATCAATATTTAGATGTTTCTGAATTCTACACTGAAATAATGGAAGCTAAAATACAATTAAATGATAATTATAAAGTGTTGAACAGTGACTGTCAGCATAAAAAAAATTTTTTTAACATCTTTGTTGGAGTATAATTGCTTTACAATGGTATGTTAGTTTCTGCTTTATAACAAAGTAGATCAGCTATACATATACATATATCCCCATATCTCCTCCCTCCTCAACATAAAATTTTAATCCAAAAATATATTTTAAAATATTTTCAACATATTAAAAAAGAACAAAGATAATTATCCACTAGTGGATCCACTCTAAAAGAATTACTTCAGACAGAAGGATACATTTCAGACAGAAGGTAATTGATCATAGATGGCATCGTGAATGAAAAGAATATGAAGCAGTGAAATCACAGATGTGTAAATGGATAAATCTGTAAGGTAATTGACCACCTGTATAAAACAATAATGACCTCTTTGAGTTTAAGATATTAATGAATCAAAATACATGAAAATAATAGCAGAAAATGAGGAAAAGGGTAACTGGAATTGAAATGCTCTAGTGTTCTTGCATTGTCTAGGAATAAGGTAAAAATAACAATTGTACTTGACTTTGATAAATCAAGGATGATTTATCAAGAATTTTACTCAATTATATCAATAAAATTCTTAAATTTAAATTTACTAAAAAGTTCTAATAGATAAAATTTTTAAATTGGATTTAAAAAGACCAAAATTATTTACACAGAAAAAACAAAAACATAAGGATGCATAAAGGTTGAAAGTAAAAGGATAAAAAGATGATATATCTTAAAAGCACTAAACTAAAGGAAGTTTATATAGTTTCATTAATATCAGAATGTACACATGCACATACACATACTGTCAAGCAAAAAGAAAAAAAAGAGAAAAAGCAAACACTACATATAGAGATACTTAAAACTTCCCTTCCCAGGAAGTTAAAACATTTAAAAACATAGCCTCAAAATATATAAAGCAAAAACTGACTGAACTACTAGAAACTCCAATATCTTAATGGCATATTTTAAAATACTTTCTCAGTAACAGAGAAAACAACAGAACAAATGCTTTTAAATGGTAGATTAGACAGCATAATTGGAAAATAAAAAGTATCTAAAACTGACCATTTAAAATTTAAAACCCAAGTAAAATATGGAAGAAAAGAAACACAAAAATTAATGTCTTAACCAGCACTGAGATGGAGATATCTCAAGTCCTATGTACATAGAAACTAAAGATATAATGAGATCAAAAGAAGGAAAAATTATAGGAATGTGTTCACTGTAATTGAGTAAACTAATTGTGATAAGCAGAATTTTAAAGACATCATTCCAAGATTCCCATCCCCTGGTTACCCAAACAACCACTAATCTATCTACTACTATGAAGGGATTTTTGTCAATGTTATGAAGTACCAGTCAGCTGATCTTAAAATATGGAGATTATCTGGATTAACCTGACCCAATCAGGTGAATCCTTTAAAAGCAGAGAGTTTTCTCTGGCTAGTGGCAGATGAGGAAGTCAAGAGATTTGAAGCATAAGATTTTGATGTGCCTCTACTAGCTTGAGGATAGAGAAAGCCATGAGCCAAGGAATGCAGACAGCCTTTCAGAGCTCCGTGTCCCACTGGCTGACTGCCAGCAAAGAAACAGGGACCTCAATCTTAAAACCACAAAGAATTTAATTCCGCCAACGACCTGAATGAATGTGGGAACAGATTTTTTCCTGGAACCCCCAGATAAGAGTTCAGTTTCACCAACACTTTGATTTCAACCTTTTGAGAAGCTAAGCATATAACCTCACAGAGCTGTCCAGACTTCTGACATACGGAACTGTGAGCTAATAAATGAGGGTTGGTTTAAGCCACTGAGTTTGTGGCTTAAAAAACCTATGAATCACCAGCAAATTTTTAAAACTTTATTAAAGGCTGGTATAATACCCTTATTTTTTCCTAAGAACAAGAATTATGATGGCAAATATCAGTTTATATATTCATTTGTTCTCTTCTTAAAATAACATAACTTTTTTAGGGACAAGAAGTATAAATATAAGTTAATAAACTGGAAAATTAATCAAAGGTTGAAAAATTACAATGCCAAGAAATATCACATTCCTAAATAGTTAAATGCAGGGTCAAATATAAAAATAAATACTAATTAACCTTTCTAACCATAAGAAGTGGTAATTATAGGGGCTTCCCTGGTGGCGCAGTGGTTGAGAATCTGCCTGCCAATGCAGGGGGCACGGGTTCAAGCCGTGGTCTGGGAAGATCCCACATGCCGCGGAGCAACTAGGCCCGTGAGGCACAACTACTGAGCCTGCGCGTCTGGAGCCCGTGCTCAGCAACAACAGAGGCCGCGATAGTGAGAGGCCCGCGCACCGCGATGAAGAGCGGCCCCCGCTTGCCGCAAATAGAGAAAGCCCTCGCACAGTAACGAAGACCCAACACAGCCAAAAATAAATAAATTTAAAAAAAAAAATTAAAAAAAAAGAAGTGGTAATTATTAAGAATGCAAAGATGAATCAAATTTTATATCTATATGTATATATTTATCTTACTTCCTCATATATTACCAGCTCTTTACTTGTAATGGCCTAAAATTCAAAGAAGCACTTGTAGCCTGTTATATTCTGAGATCTGATTTTCAAGTCTTTTATTCCTACTTGAATATTTTATACTAGTTTATAGATAGACTTCAAACTATTCTCTAAATATTTCCTTCGAATTTATAGAAATGTTTTTGATAAGTGAAATCATATTTATAGTCTATTCTACATTTATTTCTAAAATTGGAAATTATAAAAGTGATTTTAATCTAGTGTGTCTAAGTAGTTGCTCATAATTATTTTGTACAATGGATTGGAATAAATAATTTGAACATTGGATTAGGTTATATGGGTTTTCTAGTTCACTAAAATATTCATTGATTTGATTCTAATAGTTTTAAAAACGATTTAAAAACTTTTAAAAAACTGTACAACAAAATATACATCTAGTCTTTATTTGTTCTTCCTCCTCATATTAACCTCTGAAAGTTGTAATGCTGAGAGCTCAGATCTCTGCCCTCTTTTCCTCCTGACTTCCCTAGAAGATCTCCTGCAGTCTCATGGACTTAATGTCATCTATACTTGATGATTCCCTATTTTTCACTGTCAGTCCCGATCTTATCCCTGAAGTTTGTAATTCATATACCCAAACTGCAATTTAAAATTCAAGTAGACTCTTAAATGTAACATGTCCAAAACAGAGCATATTTCCCACTCTACATTACCCCTAAAAAATCCTCCCCACCAGTCATCCCAGCAAAACCAGTTGATCAAGTCAAAAACTGTGTAGTCATCTTTCCTTCATCTCCATATATGATAACAAATTCTGTTTTACATATATATATGTGTGTGTGTGTGTATATATATATATATATATATCTTAACCCTGTCACCACTACCACCTTTTTCCAAGCTACTGTACTATCTTTGTTGCACTACCTTGCTCTTTGTCTTCCTGCTTCTACTTAAGCCCCCTGAATCTTATTACCAGCATCTTTTCTTAAATAACATTCTATAATGATGCAGGATCAAACTAAAAACAGTACAGAAGAGTTGAAGAGAAATAAATTGACATTACCGAGCACTTACTATGTTATAAGTACTATGCTAGGAGCTTTAAATCCATTTTTTTTAACTGAAGTGTATTTGATTTACAGTGTTATTTAAGTTTCAGGTGTACAACATAGTGATCCACAATTTTTAAAGATTATACTCCATTTACAGTTACTATAAAATATTGGGTATATTACCTATGCTGTACATTACACCCTTGTATCTTATTTATTTTATACCAAGTAGCTCTTACCTTTTAATCTTCTTCCCCTATCTTGCCCATCCCCCTTTCCCTCTCCACACTAGTTTGTTCTCTATATCTATGAGTCTGTTTCTTTTTTGTTATATTCACTAGTTTGTTTTATTTTTTAGGTTCCACATATAAGCGAATTTAAGCTTTACAACAACTTTATGAAATAGATATCAATTGTTTTCTTTTATCGGTTGAGAAACTATGGCTCTGAAAGGTGAATTACTTGCCTAGAGTCATTCAGCTCATAAATAAGCCCCAATTAGAATGCATTCTGTTAGAATCTAGAGTCCATTTTTATCCCAGTACATCAAGTTGTTTTCAATAGAATGTGCTCAAGAAAGAACAATATATACTCACACCATTATATTACAACATACAAATACGAGCTCACAAAGAATAAAAATAGTAACAGGATATAGTAGCCTCTCTGGACACACAAAACATTATTGATATTTAGAACCAATATATTTTGTTTTTTATGGTGAGTACAACTGTGTGTTTATATTAAACATTAAAATACTCTCAGAAAATATTTTTACTTGTGTTCTAATGAATAGAAAAAAAAGTATCCCAAGTATTTAAGAACTGATGATAAACAGAATTTAAAATTATAAAACTATAAAATATAGACAAATTATAATTGCATGTTACTCTTAAAAGGCTTGTATTTTAAACTCCATTAATGCAGGAAATATCTTTTTTTTAAATTACTTTCAGAAATTTAGGTACTGTCTGGTACAAATTAGCTGCTCATTACATTTATTGAATGAATGAATACATTAATTAAAGAATGACATCAAATAACTGACACCATAGAAGGCAAGTCTGTCCAGTTATAATTCCTCACTTTTGTTGAGAGGTAATTTATTTGTTTTACTTTATTAACTTACGTTATTATGATAAAATGAAATAACAAAAAATACTTTGAGTATATTTATTTTAAATGTCAAACAATGGATTATTCTAGCAGTCATCATGCTTAGATTATTAATTTTAGACTTTCCAAGGTACATTTTGTTAAATTCCTTCCAAGGTCCAGTCCTTGGGGAAAAGAAAACAAAAAACCCTTAAAAAGAGAAATTGTTGATTAACTCATCTTACAAATATTTTATTAAACTGAATTTCCTTTTGCATTTCCAAAAACATTGTATCCAACACAGTGAAAGGCCAGAGTATAACCTTACAATATTTGTTGACTATGAAATTTCAGGTAAGTTGATAATGTCAGTGCTCCATCCAGATTTCTCAGATTCCTTTCAGTACATTTTACACACCTCCAGCTATTGTGTGCTTTTCCTTCCAGCAGCCAGCACCTATAGCTCTTTTTCAGAGGAATGCTGTCAGCAGCCCAGTTTGTCCATAAACATAGAGATCCAGACCTGCATGGGAATTTACGTGCCCCCAGGGCAGCCCTTTATCAATGATTGATTGATATAGGAGTGTGAAAGCTTCAGCGCTTTTGCTTCTGGGTAGGACAACTTTCAGGTATAGCTTACACTGCAAGTATCCCCTTTGAGATCAAGCTAAAGCTAGGTTATCCTCTGCAGGACTTTGCCTCAGACTGCACGCTTGCTGGGCTTCCAACCCTTCCAATTCTTGTTTCTCTCAATCCTTTACCAGTTGCCAAGGGAGGCAGGGGTTGGGGGAGGAAAGGACTGGGAGTTTGGGATTAGCAGATGCAAACTATTACATATAGGGTGGATAAAGAACAAGGTACTTTATATACTTAAAGTACCATGTATATCACAGGGAACTATATTCAATAACCTGTGATAAACCATAATGGAAAAGAATATGAGAAAGAATATATAACTGAATCACTTTGCTGTACAGTAGAAATTAACACAACATTGTAAATCAACTGTACTTCAAGAAAAATTTTTTAAAAAGAACTTATACTCTAGTCTTGTTTTGCCCGGCAGTCCAATTATTCCATATTTTTACTTTCAACTATGTCTGCTTTCACTTGTTTTTTTTCTTTGTTTAGAATTTGTTCTGGTTATCTATTGCTGCATAAAGAACTAGTCTCCAAAACTAATGGCTTAAAATGACAATAGTCATTTATTTTGTTCATAAATTTGCACTTTGGACATGCCTCAAAGAGAAAGCTTCATCTTGGCCATACAGACTGTCATCTGGGGCACTTGACTGAAGGCTGGAGGCTCCACTCCCACTGCTGCTCACTTCCATGGCTGGCAAGTCTGTGCTGGGTGCTGGCTGCTGGCTGGGGCTCTCCCAGGAAGAGGACTGAGGCTCCCTGTTCCTCTTCATGGGCCTCTCCCTGGCTGATTGGCTTTTGCACATCATGGTGGCTACATTCAAGAAGGGGCATTCCAAGAGGACCATCCACAAGTGCAAGAAATTTTTATGATTTAGCCTCAGAAGTCACATAGCAACTGTTCTGCCATACTCTATTGGTCAAGGTAGTACGAAAAGTCCACTAGGAAACCAGAAATAAACTCCAATACCCAATGAGAGCAGTGTCAACACTGCGCTGTGTGAAGAACACAGAGGATGAAATATCCAGTGGCAAATATCTTTGGAAAACACATTCTGCTACTGTCCACTCTCCAGCCACAAGATTTCACGTCTCCCACATGCAAAACTCAAGCAAGCCTGCTCTGAAGACTCCAAGATTTCATCCCATTATGGCATTAACTCAAAGTCCAGGGTCTTGTCATCTAATTCTAGTTCAGATGTGAATGAGACTCCCCTGTTGTAGTTCTTCTAGTGCATCCTTTTGAATACTGTTCCTTTCAATCTAAAGACCTTCAACTAAAGAGACAAATTATCAGGCTAATCGTATAACAGTCAAAAAATAAATGCTAAAACACATCTGTTCAAAGGGGGAAAAACAGGAGAGGCATAGCACTTACAGTTGCACAGCACTTCAAATCCAGATGGGCACAAGTTGCCAGTTCATAGATGAGGGTTCAGTCCTACTTCCAAAGAGTTGTTCAGTATAGTATGTTCAACAACTCCATTCTGTGGGTTCTTGGTTCCGTCCTCTAAGTTATCTTTCCTTTTCCATAAAAAGTAGCCCATGTTTGCAACTAGGTAGTTTTTTCAGCCAACTTCCTACCTACAGAAATTCAAGAGTCCAAGTCTTTTTATTTTATATATTGTGTCCATTCCTCTTAGTTCAAGTTGACATAATAATGTTTAAAACCATGTGGACTTTTTGTTTTATCAATTTATAATTCATTCCATTATACAATGCCAAACTTACAAGATGTTTGAGATAAGCTCTCCTCTATACACAAGCATACCTCAGAGATATTGTGGGTTTAGCTCCAAAACACTGCAATAAAAGAATATCTTGATAAAGTGAGTCACACAAATTTTTTGCTTTCCCAGTGCATACAAAGTTATGCTTACGTTACACTGTAGTCTGTTAAGAGTGCAGTAGCATTATGTCTAAAAGAATGCACATATCTTAACTAAAAAATTCTTTATCACTAAAAACTGCTAAACCATCATCTGAGCCTTCAGCAAGTTGTAATCTTTCTGCTGGTAGAGGGTCTTGCCTCAATGTTGACGCTGCTGACTGATCAGGGTGGTGGGTGCTAAAGATTGGGGTGGCTGCAGCAATTTCTTAACATAAGACAACAATAAAGTCTGGCATATAGATTGATTCTACCTTTCATGAATGATTTCTCTACACCATGCAAGGCTGTTTGATAGCATTTTACCCACAGTAGAACCTCTTTCACAATTGGAGTCAGTCCTCTCAAACCTTGCTGCTACTTTATCAAATAAGTTTATGTAATATTCAAAATCCTTTCAATAATTTTCACAGCATCTTCACCAGGAGTAGATTCCATCTTTTAAAAAAAACACCTTCTGTGTTCATTCATATGAAGCAACTCCCCATCTGTTAAAGATTTATCATGAGATTGCAGCAATTCAGTCACATTTTCAGGCTCCATTTCTAATTCTAGTTCTTTTACTATTGCTACCATGACTGCAGTTCCTTCCTCCACTGAAGTCTAGAATCCCTCAAAGTCATCCTGAGGGTTGAAATCTAGGTCTTACAAACTCCTGTTAAGGTTGATGTTTTCACCTCTTCCCATGAATCACAAATGTTCTTACTGGTATTTAGGATGATGAATCCTTTCCAGAAGGTTTTTAATTGACTTTGTTCAGATCCATCAGAAGAATCACTACCTATGGCAGCTAGGTCCTTATGAAATGTATTTCTTAAATAATAAGACTTGAAACTCAAAATTACTCCTTGATCCATGGGCTGCAGAATTAATGTTGTATTAGCAGGCTTAAAAACATCATTAATCTCATTGAACATCTCCATCAGAGCTCTTGGGTGACCAGGTACATTGTCAATGAGCAGTAATATTTTGAAAGGAATCTTTTCTTTCTGAGCAGTAGGTCTCAGCAGTGGGCTTCAAATGTTCAGCAAGCCACGTTGTTAACAGATATGCAGTCATCTAGGCTTTGTTATTCCATTTATAGCGCACAGGCAGAATAGATATAGCATAATTCCTAAGGGCCCTAGGGTTTTTGGAAAGGTAAATGAGTATTGGGTACAACTTAGTCACCAGCTGCATTAGCCCCTAACAAGAGAGTCAGCCTGCTCTTTGAAGTTTTGGAGCCAGGCACTGACTTCTCTCTACCTATGAGAGTCCTAGATGGCATCTTCTTTCAATAGAGCGCTGTTTTGTCTACATTGAAAACCTGTTGTTCTGTGTAGGCACCCTCACTAATTATCTTAGCTATATTTTCTGGATAACTTGCTGAAACTTCTACTTGCTGCTTCACCTTGAACTTTTATGTTACAGAGATGCCTTCTTTCCTTAAACCACATCGACAAACCTCTTCTAGCTTCAAACTTTTCTTCTGCAGCGTCCTTACCTCTCTCAGCCTTCAGAGGATTAAAGAGAGTAAGGGCCTTGTTCTGGATTAGGTTTAGGCTTAATGCAATGTCGTAGCTGGTTTGATTTTCTATCTAGACCACCAAAACTTTCTCCATATCAGCAGTAAGCATGTTTAGCCTTCTTAACATTGGTGTGTTCACTGGAGTAGCACTTTTAATCTCTTTTAAGAACCTTTCCTTTGCATTCACGACTTGGCTAACTTGTGGAAGAGGCCTAGCTTTCAGCCTATCTCAGCTTTCAAACATGCCTTTCTCACTAAACGTGATCATTTCTAGCTTTTGATTTAAAGTGAGAGATGCAATATTTCTTTTTACTTGAACACTTATAGGTCATTGTAGGGTTATTAATTGGCCTCGTTTCAATATTGTTGTGAATCAGGGAATAGGGAGGAAAGGGAGAGAGAGACAGGGAACTGCAAGTCGGTGGAGCAGTCAGAACACATAATTTACCAGTTAAGTTTGCCATCTTATATGGTGCAGTTGATGGTGCCCCCAAACAATTACAATAATAACATCAAAGATCACTGACTACAATCACCATAACAAATATAATAATAATGAAAAATCTTGAAATATTGCAAGAGTTACCAAAATGTGACACAGAGACAGGAAGTGAGCAAATGCTGTTGGAAAAATGGTATGGATAGTCTTGCTCGACGCAGGGTTACCACAAAACTTCAATTTGTGAAAAATGCAGTTTCTGCCAAGTGCAATAATGCAAAGTACAGAAAAAAGAAGTATACCTGTATTATCTCTCTATATAAAATCTATACATTTTCAGTTATTCTTTACAACTTACCTCCCCCCCTCAATAAACAAAGTCCATTTTCTGTTTTAAGGCTACCACTCTACTTCAGACTTTGATTCTGTTATCCTTTATATTCTAAAATATTTTGCATCAGTTCTTTCCTGCCCCCCACCCCACCCAACATAGTCGATCTCTCCTCAGATTAAGCTTTTCCCATAGTCTTCAAAGATTCTTTACTACACAAAAAGTGAATAACTCAGAAAACTAGTATTCTGCATATTATATTTAGGGTAATTTTACCTATGACATACTTATTAATAAATTGATCTTTCTCGAATTATGTATAAATAAGAATTTACTTTAAATATATATGAAGTGCCCAAAGAAACAAAAATAACTTGAGATTGAAAACTAATAAAGTTAGCTCATTTTCAATAATAAAATTTCCACCATTCTTTTAATAATGATATAAAATCAACCAGTCTCCAAAATTGATCTGATTAATTTTTGCCTATACTCAGAATTATCTTGCATTTTAAAAGCCCAAAAGCATTTCTGGAAGCTGAAGAAAAACAACCAAAAAATTACATATTTATTGCAATAGGTTAACAGCACTCGGCAAGTGAGATGTACTGCATTTTCATAAATTCCATAGTATTTCTGGATCTATAATATTACAAGCCACTGAGAAAATAGAATAAAGAATTAGTTTTCACACTACACTGATTTTTATATCAAAGGTATTGCTTATGTTTATTGAAAAGTGAACAAAAATATCTTCATGGGATATGTTCAATTAATTTCTAAGATAAATTATATTTGTTTCCTAAAATAATTTCCTGTGGGAATGTGATGCAGAAATCACAATGTTATTTTCATTAGAAATGATCTATACTTTCTACATAAAATAAGTCTCAGTACCTGCTATGTTCAGCCTACAAATGTTGTATTATATGCTATGTATTGCTTAATCATTCACTTAAATATTTGATTTCAATTAAAATTATGCTTTAAACTTCAACTGTTTTCTATTTTAAAATATTAAAATCATTTTTACTTACTATAAAGCATTGTATGTTCATATAGAGAAAACAATTAAAAAGCAAAACACAATCTTTTACCACCGTAAGGCTATTTAATCACAGATCATTTTCTAAGTGAGGTCTTCACCGATAACATTTTTGAAATTGATGCAGAACCCATAATGAACTCCCAGTCCTCCTTTTCTCTTATTTTTCTCCATAGCATTTATAGCCACCTAGTATTCATTTTTTTTCTTTCTCTTCCTTCCCTCATCTATCAATCTATTGGTCTATTTCTTCATTTATTAAATGTCTCCATCCTAAAACTTTGCTCTATGAAACAACATTTATATTTTGTTCACTGCTCTATCACAAGTCCCTGGAACACTGCTAATGTGTGCATATTTGTGCATATTTGTTAAATGATTGGTTAAATGATTGGTCAAATGAATCCTATCTTGTTATCAGGTTTAAGCAATATATACCATTTAAAAATTTTTCATAGGACACTTCAGTTTTTACATCAGAGTTAACTAAACCCCGTTTTTCTTTCATTTAGGACATAAAAAACTTCATTATTAGTATTCTTGGATGAATATACTTGATGCTTAAAACTCTGGACATACTATTAATTATTTTTTAGGGTAATCCCAGAAGGAGAATTTCAGGGTTAAATGGCATGTATATTTGAAACATTCTGCCAGCCTGCCCTTGACAATCACTGATATCAACTTATACTTCCACCATGTTGTAGGAGAGTGCCCAATTTTCCACTCTCAAAGTTTTCTTCATTTTCTTTTTAAATTTGATGAGTATTTTTCTCCTCTAAATGTCCAAAAACAGATCACTATGAGAGATAATGTTTAATTCTTTTCCACTCAACAATTTTACTTTACCTGAGCTAGATCAATCACAAAGTCATTTACATGTCCATGAATTAAAACTTGGTGCATACAATGTTCTCTGCAGCTCTATTTACAATAGCCAGGACATGGAAGCAACCTAAGTGTGCATCGACAGATGAATGGATAAAGAAGATGTGGCACATATATACAATGGACTATTACTCAGCCATAAAAAGAAATGAAATCGAATTATTCGTAGTGAGGTGGATGGACCTAGAGTCTGTCATACAGAGTGAAGTAAGTCAGAAAGAGAAAAACAAATACCATATGCTAACACATATATATGGAATTTAAAAAAAAAAAGGGTTATGAAGAACCTAGGGGTAAGATAGGAATAAAGATGCAGACCTACTAGAGAATGGACTTGAGGACACAGGGAGGGGGAAAGGTAAGCTGGGACAAAGTGAGAGAGTGGCATTTACATATATACACTACCAAATAAAAAATAAAATAGCTAAAATAGTAAAATAGCTAGCTAGTGGGAAGCAGCCGCATAGCACAGGGAGATCAGCTCAGTGCTTTGCGACCACCTAGAGGGGTGGGATAGGGAGGGTGGGAGTGAGGGAGACCCAAGTGGGAAGAGATATGGGGATATATGTATATGTATAACTGATTCACTTTGTTATAAAGCAGAAACTAACACACCATTGTAAAGCAATTATACTCCAATAAAGATGTTAAAAAAAAAAAAACTTGGTGCATAAGAGTAGATTGCTTAAAATGTGACAGACCTCATTTAATAATTTCTTCATTAAATGATTCAAATGTGTTTTTATTGGTTACACAACATTTAATGGCGTATGGTATACTGACTGCAAATATACTACTTCCCTCTTTAGTTTAGACTAATGAAAATGAATTTTATACTTCTTAAATGTCTGCAAAGACTTCATTTGAATAAAATAAAATCACCTCAATACTGTTAATAAAAGTTCTCAGACAATTTGAAATAAATACACAGCTATAAAATGTTGAGTGATTGAATGTCCTATTAAGTATATGAGTCTCATGAGAAGAATACTATTCGTATATCAACCAAACTCATAACTTAGGTCCTTTATCAACCTCAGTTCTTGACACTGTTACCTACAAATATACGACAGTCAGTAATCAATTTTAACTTGCCTATGAGTCTATTCTAGGTAGAAAGATAACAATATACATGTTCTTTAAGTTCTGTAAGGCAAAGCACTCAATTCTTCTTAGTTATGTCATGACTCAAGGAACAAATAAGCATATCAAGCTCTACAAATTAATTCAAACAATCTTATAGCTTCATATATATACATGCACACACACACATAACAGAAAATAATTTTATCTGGCTTGTAAATAATTTGACATAAAACCCAAAAAGGCTCTTCTCACCGGTATTAAGGTTTAACAAAATTACCAATATTTAAATGACAAATAATAGGGTTAAAAGACCCCACTATTTTCTTATTTTATTTCTAAGAAGATATGATAGTAAAGGAGATCATTCATAGGATAAACATTGACACAAAGCGTATAACCAACAGAACTATTATCACTGTACCTTTTGATTATTTAACAATGATTTTTTTAAAAAATCAAAAGACTTAACATACTAGTTGTACCCAGCAAAAGTTAAATGGTATTAAGAACTGTAAATGTAAATGGGCTATTCTCATTTTATTTATTTATTTATTTATTTATTTATGGCTGCATTGGGTCTTCATTGCTGTGCACGGGCTTCCTCTAGTTATGGTGAGTGGGGGCTACTCTTTGTTGCGGTGTACGGGCTTCTCATTGTGGTGGCTTGTCGTGTTGTGGAGCACGGGCTCTAGGTGTGTGGGCTTCAGTAGTTGTGACGCATGGGCTCAGTAGTTGTGGCTCGTGGGCTCTAGAGCACAGGCTCAGTAGTTGTAGCACACCGGCTTAGTTGCTCGGCGGCATGTGGGATCTTCCCAGACCAGGGCTCAAGCCCATGTTCCCTGGATTGGCAGGTGGATTCTTATCTACTATGCCACCAGGGAAGCCCTATTCTCATTTTAGAATCAAGAATTTTTTTGTCATATTGATCAATAAAAAACCTAACCTAAATGAAAATTAACAAAAAAAGAGGAATTTATTTAGAGAGTTGATAATATCACACCTGACTTCTTTTCCTTGATTGGATCAATGTAACAGGACAAATAGAAGTTAATCTTCAATTACCAAAACAAAGCATGGATATTAATTAAATTGGCCCTGGTCACCTATTAAATCTATGTTAGTGACATATTTTGGACTGTATACCTTAAGATAGCAGATTAAGTTCAAAAGAATGAATCCTATAATTATCACAGTATCTACATATGTCAGAGGAAATCAGATTTCATAATCATCTCATCAGGTAATAGCTTTAGAAATCCATGTTTTTTTCTAATGTGTTGATTATAGAGGCATGTGGGATTTCTGCTATCATTTATCTGAATTATAGGCTACTGTAAGATGCAGGATGGCAAACTTAATGAAGTACTGGCTTATTATGATAAGCTCTTTTCATTTAGCAAGCTGGCTAATTTACACTTGTATAGTGACTTTGACAGTCCATATGTCTTTGACTTCCAAATAATAACTGTCTTCATAATGAAGATATTTCCCTGTCCCAAATTCTTTCAGAAACTAGTGTTGGCTTGGCATTAAGAAGAAACATGTTTCACATTATAATAAGATTTTATACTTCTAAGGAGCTTCAGCGGTTCTGAAAATGACTTTGAAATACAGTCTTATTAATCTTTAGTATTCTCCTGAAAGCCAAGTAGGTGGCAAATATTATCTCACTTTTGTAAAATAGAAACTAATGAAACAATTAGTGAATTTACTTGCCCTAGGCTAAACACCGAAGCAATGAAAAGTCAGAGTGCCAATCCTGGAACTTAACTGAAGATCTTACTATGCATTGCATCTATAATAATTTTTATGGAGACAAGAGTAAAGGCAAAGAGAAAAAAAATCTTCAGAAAATATGAAGATCAATCTAATCTACTTTAAGAGACTCTGGAATAGATATTTGTTACTTGATTGATCGTGCTTGGTCACGGTGACAGTGATAGTACCTAAGCTTCAAAGAACTAATTTCCCTGCACCATTTCTGGGTGACCACGTAACGAGTGTGGTCAGAGACAATAGTAAAGGAATTTGAATTCTACTTCAAAACAAAGCTAAAACCTGACAAAATCAACAATGGTACAATAACTCAAGAGAAGAAAAAGAAAAGAAGAAAAGCTAAATTTGGACTTAAAATGGACCTTTAAGTTGGTAATATACTTGATTCCTGAAAGACAGTGAAAAATAAAGCAAGTCTCTATGGATCTCAGGGTCTCCCAAGTATTCTTATTTGCTTGACCCATCGTATTCTCCCGCTTTGATTTTTCATTAAAAACTCCATTCTGTTTCATTTTTTCTCTTCATGCTCTCATAAAGATCCATTACAACAGTTTGGTTACTTAATGGCAATACATTTGTAAATTGCTGTTGAAAACTCTTGTTCCCATTCTTTATCTAATTCTCTTGTGTGAAATAATCTACTTACCGGTTCATTTTCATTATCAGAGAAAGTTATTTCATTCTATTTTAGTATAAAAATGCCATTACTAGTAGATGAACTAATCCCAATTTTAAAAATCAAAATTATTTTTGGAATTTCAACCCCTCAAATAAATGTTTACCTTTTATATAGCTGCTTTGTTAATACTTGAGGAAAATTAAAGTAATTCCGTGAGACTGGCATGATATATATCTTGTATACAACTGATCTTCCACATCAGTAGTTATTTCTCCTCTAATAGCTGTAGCATATTACGGGTTTGGTTTTTTTTCTCTAATAGGATATGACTTATTAGCTTTAGTAAAATTAGTAAAATTGTCTTTGGTAAAATTAAAAGACATAAAACTCCAAACAAATCTTCTTACAGTTGAAAAAACATCTAAAATCTTTCACTAAATAAGCGGTTATTTTTTTGTCCTGCACACTTAAAAGA